>NC_052252.1:11009169-11102229 GCF_013401445.1 Tripterygium wilfordii | reverse complement strand
CAAATCCAAAGCTTCAAAGTGGACCGTTGTACTCCATTGAGTGTTCATAGAAGTCTAACTTGCTAGTTTAGCTTTCGTATAACGTTTCGTTAGATATAGATGCGAAATAGACCATTTATCTTTCAAATTGCACAAAAAACGTGGAAAAGCACATCTATGGAGAGAGTTGTGCAATTCCAAAGCTTCAAAGCGGAGTTTTATACTCCATTGAGTGTTCTTAGAAGTGTAACTAGCTGGTTTAGCTTTCGCACAACGTTTCATTAGATAAAGATGCCAAACGAAGTTATGTTTCAAATTGCACAAAAACGTGAAAAGCACGTCTATGGAGAGAGTTGAGGAATTCCAAAGCTTCAAAGTGGACCATTGTACTCCCTTGAGTGTTCTTAGAAGTCTAGCTTGCTAGTTTAGCTTTTGTATAACGTTTCGTTAGATAAAGATGCGAATAGACCAAGTTATCTTTCAAATTGCACAAGAACGTGAAAAGCACATCTATGGAGAGAGTTGAGCAATTCCAAAGATTCAAAGTGGACCGTTACACTCCATTCAGTGTTCTTAGAAATGTAACTAGCTGGTTTAGCCTTCGTACAACGTTTCGTCAGATAAAGATGCGAATAGACGAAGTTATGTTTCAAATTGCACAAAAATGTGAAACGCACGTCTATGGAGAGAGTTGAGCAATTCCAAAGCTTCAAAGTGGATCATTGAACTCCGTTGAGTGTTCTTAGAAGTTTGATTTGCTAGTTTAGCTTTCGTATAACGTTTCGTTAGATAAAGCTGCGAATAGACCAAGTTATCTTTCAAATTGCACAAGAACGTGAAAAGCACATCTATGGAGAGAGTTGAGCAATTCCAAATCTTCAAAGTGGACCGTTATAGTCCATTGAGTGTTCTTAGAAGTGTAACTAGCTTGTTTAGCTTTCGTACAACGTTTCGTTAGATAAAGATGTCAGACGAAGTTATGTTTCAAATTGCACAAAAACGTGAAAAGCACGTCTATGGAGAGAGTTGAGGAATTCCAAAGCTTCAAAGTGGACCATTGTACTCCCTTGAGTGTTCTTAGAAGTCTAACTTAATAGTTTAGCTTTCGTATAACGTTTCGTTAGATAAAGATGCGAATAGACCAAGTTATCTTTCAAATTGCACAAGAACATGAAAAGCACATCTATGGAGAGAGTTGAGCAATTCCAAATCTTCAAAGTGGACCGTTATACTCCATTGAGTGTTCATAGAAGTGTAACTAGCTGGTTTAGCTTTCGTACAACGTTTCGTTAGATAAAGATGCCAGACGAAGTTATGTTTCAAATTGCACAAAAACGTGAAAAGCACGTCTATGGAGAGAGTTTAGGAATTCCAAAGATTCAAAGTGGACCATTGTACTCCCTTGAGTGTTCTTAGAAGTCTAGCTTGCTAGTTTAGCTTTTGTATAACGTTTCGTTAGATAAAGATGCGAATAGACCAAGTTATCTTTCAAATTGCACAAGAACGTGAAAAGCACATCTATGGAGAGAGTTGAGCAATTCCAAAGATTCAAAGTGGACCGTTATACTCCATTGAGTGTTCTTAGAAATGTAACTAGCTGGTTTAGCTTTCGTACAACGTTTCGTCAGATTAAGATGCGAATAGACGAACTTATGTTTCAAATTGTACAAAATGTGAAAAGCACGTCTATGGAGAGAGTTGAGCAATTCCAAAGCTTCAAAGTGGATCATTGAACTCCGTTGAGTGTTCTTAGAAGTCTGACTTGCTAGTTTAGCTTTCGTATAACATTTCGTTAGATAAAGCTGCGAATAGACCAAGTTATCTTTCAAATTGCACAAGAACGTGAAACGCACATCTATGGAGAGAGTTGAGCAATTCTGAAGCTTCAAAGTGGACCGTTATACTCCATTCAGCGTTCTTAGAAGTGTAACTAGCTGGTTTAGCTTTCGTACAACGTTTCGTTAGATAAAGATGCAAATAGACCAAGCTATATTTCAAATTGCACAAAAACGAGAAAAGCACTTCTATGGAGAGAGTTGAGCAATTCCAAAGCATCAAAGTGGACCGTTGCACTCCATTTATTGTTCGTAGAAGTCTAAAATGCTAATTTAGCTTTCGTACAAGGTTTCAATGGATAAAGAAGCGAATAGACCGAGTTATGTTTCAAATTGCACAAAAACGTGAAAAGCACGTCTATGGAGAGAGTTGAGCAAATCCAAAGCTTCAAAGTGGACCGTTGTACTCCATTGAGTGTTCATAGAAGTCTAACTTGCTAGTTTAGCTTTCGTATAACGTTTCGTTAGATAAAGATGCGAATAGACCAAGTTATCTTTAAAATTGCACAAAAACGTGAAAAGCACATCTATGGAGAGAGTTGAGCAATTCCAAAGCTTCAAAGTGGACCGTTATACTCCATTGAGTGTTCTTAGAAGTGTAACTAGCTGGCTTAGCTTTCGTACAACGTTTCGTTAGATAAATTTGCCAGACGAAGTTATGTTTCAAATTGCACAAAAACGTGAAAAGCACGTCTATGGAGAGAGTTGAGGAATTCCAAAGCTTCAAAGTGGACCATTGTACTCCCTTGAGTGTTCTTAGAAGTCTAACTTAATAGTTTAGCTTTCGTATAACGTTTCGTTAGATAAAGATGCGAATAGACCAAGTTATCTTTCAAATTGCACAAGAACGTGACAAGCACATCTATGGAGAGAGTTGAGCAATTCCAAAGCTTCAAAGTGGGCCGTTATACTCCATTGAGTGTTCTTAGAACTGTAACTAGCTGGTTTAGCTTTCGTACAACATTTCGTCAAATAAAGATGCGAATAGAGGAAGTTATGTTTCAAATTGCACAAAAATGTGAAAAGCACGTCTATGGAGAGAGTTGAGCAATTCCAAAGCTTCAAAGTGGATCATTGAACTCCGTTGAGTGTTCATAGAAGTCTGAGTTGCTAGTCTAGCTTTCGTATAACGTTTCGTTACATAAAGCTGCGAATAGACCAAGTTATCTTTCAAATTTCACAAGAACGTGAAAAGCACATCTATGGAGAGAGTTGAGCAATTCCAAAGCTACAAAGTGGACCGTTATACGCCATTGAGTGTTCTTAGAAGTGTAACTAGCTGGATTAGCTTTCGTACAACGTTTCGTTAGATAAAGATGCGAATAGACCAAGTTGTATTTCAAATTGCATAAAAACGAGAAAAGCACATCTATGGAGAGAGTTGAGCAATTCCAAAGCATCAAAGTGGACCGTTGCACTCCATTTATTGTTCTTAGAAGTCTAAAATGCTAATTTAGCTTTCGTACAAGGTTTCAATGGATAAAGAAGCGAATAGACCGAGTTATGTTTCAAATTGCACAAAAATGTGAAAAGCACGTCTATGGAGAGAGTTGACCAATTCCAAAGCTTCAAAGTGGACCGTTGTACTCCATTTATTGTTCAAAGAAGTCTAACTTGCTAGTTTAGCTTTCGTACAAGGTTTCAATGGATAAAGAAGCGAATAGACCGAGTTACGTTTCGAATTGCACAAAAACGTGAAAAGCACGTCTATGGAGAGAGTTGAGCAATTCCAAAGCTTCAAAGTGGATCATTGTACTCCATTGAGTGTTCTTAGAAGTTTGACTTGCTAGTTTAGCTTTCGTATAACGTTTCATTAGATAAAGATGCGAATAGAGCAAGTTATCATTCCAATTGCACAAGAACGTGAAAAGCACATCTATGGAGAGAGTTGAGCAATTCCAAAGCTTCAAAGTGGACCATTATACTCCATTGAGTGTTCTTAGAAGTGTAACTAGCTGGTTTAGCTTTCGTACAACGTTTCGTCAAATAAAGATGCGAATAGACGAAGTTATGTTTCAAATTGCACAAAAATGTGAAAAGCACGTCTATGGAGAGAGTTGAGCAATTCCAAAGCTTCAAAGTGGATCATTGAACTCCGTTGAGTGTTCTTAGAAGTCTGATCTGCTAGTCTAGCTTTCGTATAACGTTTCGATGGATAAAGCTGCGAATAGACCAAGTTATCTTTCAAATTGCACAAGAACGTGAAAAGCACATCTATGGAGAGAGTTGAGCAATTCCAAAGCTACAAAGTGGACCGTTATACGCCGTTGAGTGTTCTTAGAAGTGTAACTAGCTGGTTTAGCTTTCGTACAATGTTTCGTTAGATAAAGATGCGAATAGACCAAGTTAGATTTCAAATTGCATAAAAACGAGAAAAGCACATCTATGGAGAGAGTTGAGCAATTCCAAAGCATGAAAGTGGACCGTTGCACTCCATTTATTGTTCTTAGAAGTCTAAAATGCTAATTTAGCTTTCGTACAAGGTTTCAATGGATAAAGAAGCGAATAGACCGAGTTATGTTTCAAATTGCACAAAAATGTGAAAAACACGTCTATGGAGAGAGTATAGCAATTCCAAAGCTTCAAAGTGGACCGTTGTACTCCATTTATTGTTCTAAGAAGTCTAACTTGCTAGTTTAGCTTTCATACAAGGTTTCAATGGATAAAGAAGCGAATAGGCCGAGTTACGTTTCAAATTGCAGAAAAACGTGAAAAGCACGTCAATGGAGAGAGTTGAGCAATTCCAAAGCTTCAAAGTCCACCATTATACTCCATTGAGTGTTCTTAGAAGTGTAACTAGCTGGTTTAGCTTTCGTACAACGTTTCGTTAGATAAAGATGCAAATAGACCAAGTTATATTTCAAATTGCATAGAAACGAGAAAAGCACATCTATGGAGAGAGTTGAGCAATTCCAAAGCATCAAAGTGGACCGTTGCACTCCATTTATTGTTCTTAGAAGTCTAAAATGCTAATTTAGATTTCGTACAAGGTTTCAATGGATAAAGAAGCGAATAGACCGAGTTATGTTTCAAATTGCACAAAAATGTGAAAAGCACATCTATGGAGAGAGTTGAGCAATTCCAAAGCTTCAAAGTGGACCGTTGTACTCCATTTATTGTTCTAAGAAGTCTAACTTGCTAATTTAGCTTTCGTACAGGGTTTCAATGGATAAAGAAGCGAATAGACCGAGTTATGTTTCAAATTGCACAAAAACGTGAAAAGCACGTCTATGGAGAGCGTTGAGCAATTCCAAAGCTTCAAAGTGGACCGTTGTACTTCATTTATTGCCCTTAGAAGTCTAACTTACTAATTTAGCTTTCGTACAAGGTTTCAATGGATGAAGAAGCGAATAGACCGAGTTTTGTTTCAAATTGCACAAAAAGTGAAAAGCACGTCTATGGAGAGAGTTGAGCAATTCCAAAGCTTCAAAGAGGATCATTGTACTCCATTGAGTGTTCTTAGAAGTCTGACTTGCTAGTTTAGCTTTCGTATAACGTTTCATTAGATAAAGATGCGAATAGACCAAGTTATCTTTCAAATTGCACAAGAACGTGAAAAACACATCTATGGAGAGAGTTGAGCAATTCCAAAGCTTCAAAGTGGACTGTTATAATCCATTGAGTGTTCTTAGAAGTGTAACTAGCTGGTTTAGCTTTCGTACAACGTTTCGTTAGATAAAGATGCGAATAGACCAAGTTATGTTTCAAAATTGCACAAAAACGAGAAAAGCACATCTATGGAGAGAGTTGAGCAATTCCAAAGCATCAAAGTGGACCGTTGCACTCCATTTATTGTTCTTAGAAGTCTAAAATGCTAATTTAGCTTTCGTACAAGGTTTCAATGGATAAAGAAGCGAATAGACCGAGTTATGTTTCAAATTGCACAAAAACGTGAAAAGCACGTCTATGGAGAGAGTTGAGGAAATCCAAAGCTTCAAAGTGGACCGTTGTACTCCATTGAGTGTTCATAGAAGTCTAACTTGCTAGTTTAGCTTTCGTATAACGTTTCGTTAGATAAAGCTGCGAATAGACCAAGTTATCTTTCAAATTGCACAAGAACGTGAAAAGCACATCTATGGAGAGAGTTGAGCAATTCCAAGGCTTCAAAGTGGACCGTTATACTCCATTGAGTGTTCTTAGAAGTGTAACTAGTTGGTTTAGCTTTCGCACAACGTTTCGTTAGATAAAGATGCGAATAGACCAAGTTATCTTTCAAATTGCACAAGAACGTGAAAAGCACATCTATGGAGAGAGTTGAGCAATTCCAAGGCTTCATAGTGGACCGTTATACTCCATTGAGTGTTCTTCGAAGTGTAACTAGTTGGTTTGCTTTCGTACAACGTTTCGTTAGATAAAGATGCGAATAGACCAAGTTATATTTCAAATTGCACAAAAACAAGAAAAGCACATCTATGGAGAGAGTTGAGCAATTCCAAAGCTTCAAAGTGGACCGTTGTACTCCATTTATTGTTCTAAGAAGTCTAACTTGCTAACTTAGCTTTCGTACAGGGTTTCAATGGATAAAGAAGCGAATAGACCGAGTTATGTTTCAAATTGCACAAAAACGTGAAAAGCACGTCTATGGAGAGCGTTGAGCAATTCCAAAGCTTCAAAGTGGACCGTTGTACTCCATTTATTGCCCTTAGAAGTCTAACTTACTAATTTAGCTTTCGTACAAGGTTTCAATGGATGAAGAAGCGAATAGACCGAGTTATGTTTCAAATTGCACAAAAATGTGAAAAGCACATCTATGGAGAGAGTTGAGCAATTCCAAAGCTTCAAAGTGGATCTTTGTACTCCATTTATTGTTCTAATAAGTCTAACTTGCTAATTTAGCTTTCGTACAGGGTTTCAATGGATAAAGAAGCGAATAGACCGAGTTATGTTTCAAATTGCACAAGAACGTGAAAAGCACGTCTATGGAGAGAGTTAAGCAATTCCAAAGCTTCAAAGAGGATCATTGTACTCCATTGAGTGTTCTTAGAAGTCTGACTTGCTAGTTTATCTTTCGTATAACGTTTCGTTAGATAAAGCTGCGAATAGATCAAGTTATCTTTCAAATTGCACAAGAACGTGAAAAGCACATCTATGGAGAGAGTTGAGCAATTCCAAAGCTTCAAAGTGGACCGTTATACTCCATTGAGTGTTCTTAGAAGCGTAACTAGCTAGTTTAGCTTTCGTACAACGTTTCATTAGATGAAGATGCGAATAGACCAAGTTATGTTTCAAATTGCACAAAAACGAGAAAAGCACATCTATGGAGAGAGTTGAGCAATTCCAAAGCATCAAAGTGGACCGTTGCACTCCATTTATTGTTTTTGGAATTCTAAAATGCTAATTTAGCTTTCGTACATGGTTTCAATGGATAAAGAAGCGAATAGACCGAGTTATGTTTCAAATTGCACAAAAAGTGAAAAGCACGTCTATGGAGAGAGTTGAGGAAATCCAAAGCTTCAAAGTGGACCGTTGTACTCCATTGAGTGTTCATAGAAGTCTAACTTGCTAGTTTAGCTTTTGTATAACGTTTCATTAGATAAAGATGCAAATAGGCCAAGTTGTCTTTCAAATTGCACAAAAACGTGAAAAACACGTCTATGGAGAGAGTTGAGCAATTCCAAAGCTTCAAAGTGGACCGTTATACTCCATTGAGTGTTCTTAGAAGCGTAACTAGCTGGTTTAGCTTTCGTACAATGTTTCGTTAGATAAAGATGCGAATAGACGAAGTTATGTTTCAAATTGCACAAAAATGTGAAAAGCACGTCTATGGAGAGAGTTGAGCAATTCCAAAGCTTCAAAGTGGATCATTGTACTCCATTGAGTGTTCTTACAAGTCTGACTTGCTAGTTTAGCTTCGTATAACGTTTCGTTAGATAAAGCTGCGAATAGACCAAGTTATCTTACAAATTGCACAAGAACGTGAAAAGCACATCTATGGAGAGAGTTGAGCAATTCCAAGGCTTCAAAGTGGACCGTTATACTCCATTGAGTGTTCTTAGAAGTGTAACTAGTTGGTTTAGCTTTCGTACAACGTTTCGTTAGATAAAGATGCGAATAGACCAAGTTATATTTCAAATTGCACAAAAACAAGAAAAGCACATCTATGGAGAGAGTTGAGCAATTCCAAAGCATCAAAGTGGGCCGTTGCACTCCATTTATTGTTCTTACAAGTCTAAAATGCTAATTTAGCTTTCGTACAAGGTTTCAATGGATAAAGAAGCGAATAGACCGAGTTATGTTTCAAATTGCACAAAAATGTGAAAAGCACATCTATGGAGAGAGTTGAGCAATTCCAAAACTTCAAAGTGGACCGTTGTACTCCATTTATTGTTCTAAGAAGTCTAACTTGCTAATTTAGCTTTCGTACAGGGTTTCAATGGATAAAGAAGCGAATAGACCAAGTTATGTTTCAAATTGCACAAAAACGTGAAAAGCACGTCTATGGAGAGCGTTGAGCAATTCCAAAGCTTCAAAGTGGACTTTTGTACTCCATTTATTGCCCTTAGAAGTCTAACTTACTAATTTAGCTTTCGTACAAGGTTTCAATGGATGAAGAAGCGAATAGACCGAGTTTTGTTTCAAATTGCACAAAAACGGGAAAAGCACGTCTATGGAGAGAGTTGAGCAATTCCAAAGCTTCAAAGAGGATCATTGTACTCCATTGAGTGTTCTTAGAAGTCTGACTTGCTAGTTTAGCTTTCGTATAACGTTTCGTTAGATAAAGATGCGAATAGACCAAGTTATCTTTCAAATTGCACAAGAACGTGAAAAACACATCTATGGAGAGAGTTGAGCAATTCCAAAGCTTCAAAGTGGACCGTTATACTCCATTGAGTGATCTTAGAAGTGTAACTAGCTGGTGTAGCTTTCGTACAATGTTTCGTTAGATAAAGATGCGAATAGACGAAGTTATGTTTCAAATTGCACAAAAACGTGAAAAGCACGTCTATGGAGAGAGTTGAGCAATTCCAAAGCATCAAAGTGGATCATTGTACTCCATTGAGTGTTCTTAGAAGTCTGACTTGCTAGTTTAGCTTTCGTATAACGTTTCGTTAGATAAAGCTATGAATATACCAAGGTATCTTTCAAATTGCACAAGAACGTGAAAAGCACATCTATGGAGAGAGTTGAGCAATTCCAAAGCTTCAAAGTGGACCGTTATACTCCACTGAGTGTTCTTAGAAGTGTAACTAGCTGGTTTAGCTTTCGTACAATGTTTCGTTAGATAAAGATGCGAATAGACCAAGTTATATTTCAAATTGCATAAAAACGAGAAAAGCACATCTATGGAGAAGCGAATAGACCGAGTCATGTTCCAAATTGCACAAAAACGAGAAAAGCACATCTATGGAGAGAGTTGAGCAATTCCAAAGCATCAAAGTGGACCGTTGCACTCCATTTATTGTTCTTAGAAGTCTAAAATGCTAATTTAGCTTTCGTACAAGGTTTCAATGGATAAAGAAGCGAATAGACCGAGTTATGTTTCAAATTGCACAAAAACGTGAAAAGCACATCTATGTAGATAGTTGAGGAAATCCAAAGCTTCAAAGTGGACCATTGTACTCCATTGAGTGTTCATAGAAGTCTAACTTGCTAGTTTAGCTTTCGTATAACGTTTCGTTAGATAAAGATGCGAATAGACCAAGTTATCTTTCAAATTGCAAAAAAACTTGAAAAGCACGTCTATGGAGAGAGTTGAGCAATTCCAAAGCTTCAAAGTGGACCGTTATACTCCATTGAGTGTTCTCAGAAGTGTAACTAGCTGGTTTAGCTTTCGTACAACGTTTCGTTAGATGAAGATGTGAATAGACCAAGTTATGTTTCAAATTGCACAAAAACGAGAAAAGCACATCTATGGAGAGAGTTGAGCAATTCCAAAGCATCAAAGTGGACCGTTGCACTCCATTTATTGTTTTTAGAAGTCTAAAATGCTAATTTAGCTTTCGTACAAGGTTTCAATGGATAAAGAAGCGAATAGACCGAGTTATGTTTCAAATTGCACAAAAAGTGAAAAGCACGTCTATGGAGAGAGTTGAGGAAATCCAAAGCTTCAAAGTGGACCGTTGTACTCCATTGAGTGTTCATAGAAGTCTAACTTGCTAGTTTAGCTTTTGTGTAACGTTTCATTAGATAAAGATGAGAATAGGCCAAGTTGTCTTTTAAATTGCACAAAAACGTGAAAAACACGTCTATGGAGAGAGTTGAGCAATTCCAAAGCTTCAAATTGGACCGTTATAGTCCATTGAGTGTTCTTAGAAGTGTAACTAGCTGGTTTAGCTTTCGTACAATGTTTCGTTAGATAAAGATGTGAATAGACGAAGTTATGTTTCAAATTGCACAAAAACGTGAAAAGCACGTCTATGGAGAGAGTTGAGCAATTCCAAAGCTTCAAAGTGGATCATTGTACTCCATTGAGTGTTCTTACAAGTCTGACTTGCTAGTTTAGCTTTCGTATAACGTTTCGTTAGATAAAGCTGCGAATAGACCAAGTTATCTTACAAATTGCACAAGAACGTGAAAAGCACATCTATGGAGAGAGTTGAGCAATTCCAAGGCTTCAAAGTGGACCGTTATACTCCATTGAGTGTTCTTAGAAGTGTAACTAGTTGGTTTAGCTTTCGTACAACGTTTCGTTAGATAAAGATGCGAATAGACTAAGTTATATTTCAAATTGCACAAAAACAAGAAAAGCACATCTATGGAGAGAGTTGAGCAATTCCAAAGCATCAAAGTGGACCGTTGCACTCCATTTATTGTTCTTAGAAGTCTAAAATGCTAATTTAGCTTTCGTACAAGGTTTCAATGGATAAAGAAGGGAATAGACCGAGTTATGTTTCAAATTGCACAAAAATGTGAAAAGCATATCTATGGAGAGAGTAGAGCAATTCCAAAGCTTCAAAGTGGACCGTTGTACTCCATTTATTGTTCTAAGAAGTCTAACTTGCTAATTTAGCTTTCGTACAGGGTTTCAATGGATAAAGAAGCGAATAGACCGACTTATGTTTCAAATTGCACAAAAACGTGAAAAGCACATCTATGGAGTGTTGAATATATGTTTGAGTGATTACAACGGCATGTTTTGATTGAACTTTGATCTATTGATTGTATTGAGAAACCTAGGTGCATATGCCTACTTGATTAGTTTAGGAATTCAAGACTTATATTAAACTAGTTCAATTGTGCTTATTTGATGATTTGATTATTGAACTAACATGAACTAATTGCAAGAAATCCTAAAAGGGTTTACATAGCATGTCTTGAGTTTAATTGTGTGTAGGATGATCAAGTTGGCCATGTCAACATCCTTGACCAACTGTAATGAAGACTTAATCAGTGTCAAACATGATTAAGAAAGTCAATTTCGTGGTCAACATAATCAAGTTTTGCCAAAGATGTCTTGAAGCTTAATTGGGATCAATTGAAGTAAAATTAACTTTCTAGTCAAAGTCAGAATCGACGGACGTGACGTGGCAGCTGACATGGCATTGTTGACATGGCATTAATGACATGGCATTGATGACATGGCAAAGAAGACAAGTTAACCATAGTTACATCTTAACTAGAAGACTTGGAGCCAAAAAGAGAAGAGAAGGAAAAGTTAATTTGAAAGGAGGAGACAAGAGGTACAACAAGTCTTATGACAAGTTTTTCTCTTCACATGTGTGGGAAGCTTTATTTCAAAACCATTTCTCTTTCCCACCAAGACACTCCACATCCAATGGATCATATTCTCTCTACATCAAAATCACATTTTAATCCAATGGCCAAAGATTCAAGCTTTATTCTTATCTCTCCTACTTTACATCCTATGGCCAAAATTGAATCTTCATTTGATCCAAAGGCCATCATTTATTCCACCTAAGAGACAAACTTTTCTCAAGTCAATTGTTGTATCTTTCAAGATGCATCTAAAGTCTATATCCATCCAAAAGCCATGATTTACTCCACCTAAAAGACAAACTTTTCTCAAGTCAATTGTTGTATCTTCCAAGATGCCTCCAAAGTCTATATCCATCCAAAAGCCATTATTTCTTCCTACCAAAAGAGACTTGTTGTAAACATTTTCACACTTCTCTAAGCCTTCTAACGTCTCTAATGATCCAAGGGTCCATATCTTTCATATCAATCCAATGGCCCTCATTTCATGAGCTTACACTCCACAATTTTCTATAAAAACTAACTCTTTGTCTATGGTGCATACACTTGGCCGAAAATTACACTCTCTCTCTAGTGTTCTTCATCTTCTAAGCTTTCATTCTTTCACTCATTCATTCTTGATTACATACTTGATTTTGAAGAGAGATCATACACACTAGCCAAGTAAAGCTTTATTGTTACTCTTGAGCCTTTCTTACCAGATTCTTATCATTTCCTCAAGAGTCATTCTACTTGCTTGAGCAATCTGATTTCCAGCACCTATAAGGCTTCATTCTATATCTCCATTTCACCATTCAAGCCTTATCACAACTGATTTTCGTTGGTTGATACACTACTCAAAATTTCACATACCCTAGCAACCAAAAAATCTCAAATCTGAGTTTTGTGCTTACCATTCCCATTCCAGCTTTTCAAGAGCTTCATTTGAGCCTTAGACACTTACAAATCCAGCTACTAAAGAGCCAGCCTTTGAGCCTAAACTTATCTCATACCCGGCTATTCTTAGAGCCATTTTGAGCTTGTATTTTGTTGATTGAGTTAGTGTGGTGAGCTACAAACCACACGGTGTGTAGAGTTTGGTGTGGTGAGCTATAAACCACACGGTGTGTAAGTTTGGTGTTTGAGCTACAAAAACACGGTTGTAGAGTTCCGCTTGACTCGGTTGAACAAGCTATAGTGGAGTGTTTGAAATTCCCAAGTGGGACTTGGGGAGTGGAGTAGGCTTGGGTTAAGCCGAACCACTATAAATCTCTTGCCTCTTTTACTTTCCAGCAATTTCAATTAGCATTGCATTCTCATATCATACATACTTGAAATTGGATATTTAGGTTGCTAGATTCAAGTTTGTTTAAATTGATTGTTCTCCTTGACTCATATACATATACACTAGAATTTAATTTGGTATTTAGCTTCCGCTTAGGGTGAAATTTGATAGAATTCATTGAAACCGAAAAAGGAGTGACCTAGTCTAAATTTGACTAAGGACACAATTCCCCCCCTCTTGTGGTGCCATACATCCTAACAAGTGGTATCGGAGCAGGTTACTTGCATATAGAAGTAATTGTCTTGTGCATTATTTGTGATTCTTGATATGGCATCTACTAGTGGTAGACATGATCATGTATTAGAGGGTCAATCTAGTGGTAGACCTCCATACTTTGATGGAGAGACTATGACCATTGGAAGATGAGAATGAAACTTTATTTCATGTCTCTGGATATTGATTTGTGGTATGTCATAGAGGATGGACCTTATGAGCCTACCATCACCACCAAAGTTGGTGATGTTGAAAAGGAGATTTCAAAACCTAGGGATAAATGGGATGACAATGATAAGAAAAAGATTTCTTTGAATGCTAAAGCTATGTCTATTTTATTTAATGCATTGAATTCAATTGAAGCTAAACATATTTCTACATGCATTTCGGCTAAAGATATGTGGACTAGGTTAGAGATGAAGCATGAGGGAACTAATCAAGTAAAGGAGTCTAAGATTAACATGCTCATGCATTCATATGAATTGTTCACTATGCTTTCACATGAGTCTATTACCGATATGGATATTAGACTAACCAAAATTCTGAATTCTCTTGAATCTTTAGGGAAGACATTCTCCAATCAAGAAAAGGTGCAAAAGTACTTGAGAAGTCTTCCGGAAGCATGGGATGCCAAAGTGACAGCCATCCAAGAAGCTAAAGATCTCAAAGTTTTGAAGTTGGATGAGCTTGTAGGATCACTTCTGGTATATGAGACAAATTTGAAGGCAAGAGAAGCTCAAAAAGAGGACACCAAAAAGAAGAGCATTGCTTTTGCCTCCAAGGGTGATAGTGGAGATGATTTGAGTGATGAGGAAGTAGCCCTAATGACAAGAAGTTCAAGAGATACTTGATAAACAAGAAGAAGCAAGGTGGTAGACTTTTTGGCCACTCAAGGAGGGACAACTTCAAATCTGGCCATGGGGATCAAAACGACTCAAAGGGAACCATGAGGAGCAAGACAAAGATTTGAGGTGCTTTGAGTGTGGCAAGAAGGGACACATGAAGTATGAGTGTCCAAAGAAGAAAGAAAAGAGCAAGGAGCAAACCAAGAGAGCCTTCAAAGCTACATGGAGTGATTCGGACTCCGAAAGCACTTCAAGTGAGGATGAGGTTGCTAGACTTTGCTTGATGGCCAAAGGAAACTCATCCAATCCGGATGAGGAGGTAAACTCTTTTGATCATGATGATGATGATGTGTCTATTGATGATTTGCTTTCCTTACTCAATGACATGAATGCTAAGAATAGGAAAATGCATAAGGAAAAGAAACAATTGAAAAATGAGATTGATTGTTTAAATGCTAAGGTAGAAGAGCATGAAAAGACCATTGATGATCTAAATGCTAAATGTGATGAAAAGTGCGATATGCTTGCTGCCATGTGTGCTAATAACATGTCTAAGTGTGATCATGAACCCTTGATTGAAGATTTGCAATTTAAACTTAGTACCTTGCAAGAAGAGTATGATGATTTGAAATTGATTGCTATTGTGCCTAATGAGAACCAAGAGTCACATGATGACTCTATTGTTCAAAATGAATTAGATGCTTTGAAATTAAGATATGAGGATC
The DNA here is from genome assembly GCF_013401445.1 of Tripterygium wilfordii. Lineage (NCBI taxonomy): Eukaryota > Viridiplantae > Streptophyta > Magnoliopsida > Celastrales > Celastraceae > Tripterygium > Tripterygium wilfordii. The sequence continues at coordinate 11,087,654 of NC_052252.1, read as the reverse complement.
TAGAGAAATCTTTCTCGAAGTTTAGTGTGGGATCTTCTAGACTTGATTCACTCTTATCATGCCTTAGACAATCTTTGGACAAATCGGGTTTAGGTTATGTTGGTGATGATGTAAAATTGAAGAAATGTGATATGCATGATATTTCTACATCTTTTGTATCATGGCTATTTGCATTCCTTGAATGACATGAAGGAGGATTGTTTTCCTAAGAAAATGATTTTTTCACCTCCTAACTACAATGCTTTGAATGATATGCATGCTAGTACTTCAAAATCACATCTGACATGTATCATTTGTCCAACCCATGGGACATAGGCCTATTCCCATTAGGGTGTGCCAAATCAGCCTTGGAAGAAGGATATCAAATCTGGTCCAAGAGACCCGTAGGGTTTCCTAAGAAATTAGGGCAACCCATAAGGTATTCTAGGGCTCCTAGAGCTCCACAAGGCTCTATGTATGCTAGCACTTCATTTCATTCTTCAAATGATGCATATATGCATAACTTGAATGCCAAAGTTTTTCCAAAGTTTCAATATGTGTTTGGCAAGAAAGTTAAGCAAATGTGGGTTCCAAAGGGAACCAAGATTCTTGATGCTAACCTCCTAGGACCCAAAAGAAATTGGGTACCTAAAGCGAATTGAACTAATGTAGGTGTTCTTGAAAATCAAAAGTTCTAAGGCTTCCAAGTGGTACTTGGATAGTGGTTGCTCAAGACACATGACCGGGAACTCAAGTTCTTTTTCTTCTCTCAAGAAGTTCTCTAATGGTGGTCATGTGACTTTTGGTGACAACAAGAAGGGTAGGATCCTTGGTCAAGGATCCATAGGTGATGTATCCTCTTTCTCTATCTCTAATGTGCAATTAGTTGATGGATTATCTTTTAACCTTCTTAGTATTTCTCAATTGTGTGATGGTGGCTTGCGCATATGTTTTGATGATTCAAAGTGTGAGTTTTTAAATGCCATGAATGAATGTGTGCTTGTAGGAAAAAGAGATGGTAATGTGTATTCTATTAATTTGAAAGACTTGAATGATTGCAACTTAAATGCTTGATTTCCAATGTTAGTGATGTGAATATATGGCATAGAAGATTAGGACATATAGGAATTTCTACAATTGAAAAATTGGTTAGAAATAATCTTGTTAGAGGCATACCTTCTTTGAACTTTGACATGTATGATGCTTGTGAGCCTTGCATTAGAGGAAAGCACACTAGGGAGTCTTTCAAGTCTAAAAACCAAATTTCAACTACTAGGGTTTTAGAACTTTTGCATCTTGATTTGTTTGGTCCAAGTAGAGTAAAAAGTCTAGGTGGTAGATCCTATGCCTTTGTGATTGTTGATGACTATTCTAGATATACTTGGGTGATTTTCCTTGCACATAAACATGAGACCATTCATGAGTTTTCAAAACTAATCAAGAAGCTTCAAAATGAAAAGAACATAAGCATTAGCAAGATTAGGAGTGATCATGGAGGAGAATTTGATAATCATGCATTTATTGATCTATGTGATGAATATGGCATTAGACATGATTTCTCTTCACCTAGAACACCCCAACAAAATGGGGTAGTAGAAAGGAAAAATAGAACTTTGCAAGAAATTGCTAGGACTATGCTTTGTGAACATGATTTGCCTAAGTTCTTGTGGGCCGAGGCCATTAATTGTGCATGCTATGTTACAAATAGGTTGTCTATTAGAAAGAAGATAAATAAGACACCTTATGAGATTTGGAATGATAGAAAACCTAAGGTTGACTACTTTAGAGTTTTTGGTTGCAAATGTTATGTACTAAACACTAAGGATGACTTAGATAAATTTGATGCAAAATCTACTCCTTGTGTATTTGTTGGCTATGCTTTAACTTCTAGAGCTTATAGAGTTTACAATCCAAAGTCTAGGAGAATAGAAGAGTCCATTCATGTTAAATTTATTGAAACTCTTGCACTTGACCCTTTGCTTGAGAATGATGATATTGAGTTAGGTTTGGAGAAGTTGAGCTTAAAAGATGATAAAGATGACTCTCCTACACCTAAAGATGATGGACCAAGCAAAGAGGGAGGAAATGACGAGGAGACACAAAATAGTGATGCACCGTGGGCTTGGAAGAAAGTGAGGTTGCACCTGTGGCCTCCAATAGTGAAACTACAGCTCCTACATCATGGCTGCAAGTGAAGGACAAACACAAGCATCCCAAACAACTCATAATTGGCGATTTGCATCAAGGGGTAAGGACTCGTAGATCTCACTTAGCTCTAATAATGTGATATGCATGCTAATGTGGTAGATAATGTGACTGCAAATTTAATGAATACTGCTTTAATTGTTGATGTGCATGGTTCTTATGCCTTAATTTCTCAAATAGAACCTAGAAACATTGATGATGCTTTGCTTGATGATAAATGGATTATTGCTATGCAAGATGAGTTGAATCAATTCACTAGGAATGAAGTTTGGCATTTAGTTCCAAGACCTAAAGACCAAACCATAATTGGAACTAAATGGGTGTTTAAGAACAAAATGAATGAAGATGGTGAAGTTATTAGAAACAAGGCTAGGTTGGTTGCACAAGGGTACAACCAAGAAGAAGGGATTGACTATGAAGAAACATTTGCACCCGTAGCTAGGTTAGAAGCTATTAGGTTGCTTATGGCATTTGCATGTTTCAAAGGTTTTAAACTTTATCAAATGGATGTCAAAAGTGCATTTTTGAATGGTTTTATCAATGAGAATGTGTATGTAAAGCAACCACCCGGATTTGAAGATCCTAACTTTCCAAACCATGTTTATAAATTGACAAAAGCCTTGTATGGTTTGAAACAAGCACCTAGGGCATGGTATGATAGACTTTCTCATTCTTAATTCAAAATGGTTTTAAAAGAGGAAGAATTGATAGCACTTTGTTCTTAAAGAAAAAGGTCATGACATGCTTATTGTTCAAATATATGTAGATGACATTATATTTGGTGCTACTAATGAGGCTATGTGCAAAGAGTTTGAGTCTTGCATGAAAAATGAATTTGAGATGTCTATGATGGGTGAACTTACATTCTTTTTAGGGCTGCAAGTTAAACAAACTAAGAAAGGTATACATATTAGTCAAACTAAATATATTCATGATATGCTTAAAAGTTTGGTTTTGATTCCTTGAATCCTTCTCCTACTCCTATGAGTGTGTCAACTAAACTTGAAAAAGATGAAGATGGACAACCTTATGATTCTAAAATGTATAGGTCCATGATTGGTTCACTTTTATATTTGACATCTAGTAGACCCGACATTATGTTTAGTGTATGCATGTGTGCTAGATTTCAAAGTCAACCTATGCATTCTCATTTCCTAGCGGTTAAGAGAATATTTAGGTACCTTAGGCATACATCAACTCTTGGCATATGGTATGACAAAAATTCTTTGTTTGATTTACATGCATATAGTGATGCTGATTTTGCTGGTGTAAGATAAATAGAAGAGTACTTCGGGTACATGTCAATTCCTAGGAGTATGCTTATCTTGGTTCTCCAAGAAACAACCTTGTGTAGCCCTATCTACCACCGAAGCGAATATATGGCTATAGGGAGTTGTTGTGCTCAACTCTTATGGATTAGACAACAACTAAATGATTTTGGACTTAAATTAAAAGATATTCCTATATATTGTGATAATACTAGTGCCATTAGCCTTTCTAAAAATCCGGTGCATCATTCTAAGGCTAAACATATTGAAATTAGGCATCATTTTATTAGAGACCATGTGACTCAAGGGACAATTAAATTAGATTATGTGGACACAATGAACCAACTTGCGGACATACTAACGAAACCTCTAAACCAAGAGAGATTTGAATTTTTAAGAGGTAATCTTGGCATGAGAATGAGTCCTTGATATGTGTATGAATTTTATGCATTGCTTATATTGAACACCTTTTGGATGCATTTACAAAATAAAGGGGGAGAAATATACTTTGAACTTTAAAGTTTGGTATGCATAGGTTAAGGGGGAGGAACTTGAATGTCATATTGTATAGACCTTGCCTATTGATACTTTACTTGTCTTGAATTGCAATTCCCTTGTGTTTATTGAAACATATGCTTATAGGAAGTTTATTTGTGTGAAGCATAATGTGAGGGGGAGAGTTTCTCATGTGAATTAAAGAAAATAGCTCAAAGTTACATAAGTTATTTTGTAATCATCAAAAGGGGGAGAATGTTGAATATATGTTTGAGTGATTACAACGGCATGTTTTGATTGAACTTTGATCTATTGATTGTATTGAGAAACCTAGGTGCATATGCCTACTTGATTAGTTTAGGAATTCAAGACTTATATTAAACTAGTTCAATTGTGCTTATTTGATGATTTGATTATTGAACTAACATGACTAATTGCAAGAAATCCTAAAAGGGTTTACATAGCATGTCTTGAGTATTTTTGTGTGTAGGTGATCAAGTAAATTGGCCATGTCATCCTTGACCAACATTATGAAGACTTAATCAGTGTCAAACATGATTAAGAAAGTCAATTTCGTGGTCAACATAATCAAGTTTTGCCAAAGATGTCTTGAGCTTAATTGGGATCAATTGAAGTAAAATTAACTTTCTAGTCAAAGTCAGAATCGACGGACGTGATGGCAGCTGACATGGCATTGTTGACATGGCATTAATGACATGGCATTGATGACATGGCAAAGAAGACAAGTTAACCATAGTTACATCTTAACTAGAAGACTTGGAGCCAAAAAGAGAAGAGAAGGAAAAGTTAATTTGAAAGGAGGAGACAAGAGGTACAACAAGTCTTATGACAAGTTTTTCTCTTCACATGTGTGGGAAGCTTTATTTCAAAACCATTTCTCTTTCCCACCAAGACACTCCACATCCAATGGATCATATTCTCTCTACATCAAAATCACATTTTAATCCAATGGCCAAAGATTCAAGCTTTATTCTTATCTCTCCTACTTTACATCCTATGGCCAAAATTGAATCTTCATTTGATCCAAAGGCCATCATTTATTCCACCTAAGAGACAAACTTTTCTCAAGTCAATTGTTGTATCTTTCAAGATGCTCTAAAGTCTATATCCATCCAAAAGCCATGATTTACTCCACCTAAAAGACAAACTTTTCTCAAGTCAATTGTTGTATCTTCAAGTGCCTCCAAAGTCTATATCCATCCAAAAGCCATTATTTCTTCCTACCAAAAAGACTTGTTGTAACATTTTCACACTTCTCTAAGCCTTCTAACGTCTAATGATCCAAGGGTCCATATCTTTCATATCAATCCAATGGCCCTCATTTCATGAGCTTACACTCCACAATTTTCTATAAAAACTAACTCTTTGTCTATGGTGCATACACTTGGCCGAAAATTACACTCTCTCTCTCTAGTGTTCTTCATCTTCTAAGCTTTCATTCTTTCACTCATTCATTCCTTGATTACATACTTGATTTTGAAGAGAGATCATACACACTAGCCAAGTAAAGCTTTATTGTTACTCTTGAGCCTTTCTTACCAGATTCTTATCATTTCCTCAAGAGTCATTCTACTTGCTTGAGCAATCTGATTTCCAGCACCTATAAGGCTTCATTCTATATCTCCATTTCACCATTCAAGCCTTATCACAACTGATTTTCGTTGGTTGATACACTACTCAAAATTTCACATACCCTAGCAACCAAAAAATCTCAAATCTGAGTTTTGTGCTTACCATTCCCATTCCAGCTTTTCAAGAGCTTCATTTGAGCCTTAGACACTTACAAATCCAGCTACTAAAGAGCCAGCCTTTGAGCCTAAACTTATCTCATACCCGGCTATCTTAGAGCCATTTTGAGCTTGTATTTTGTTGATTGAGTTAGTGTGGTGAGCTACAAACCACACGGTGTGTAGAGTTGTGTGAGCTAAACCACACGGTGTGTAGAGTTTGGTGTGGTGAGCTACAAACCACACGGTGTGTAGAGTTTGGTGTTTGAGCTACAAAAACATCGGTTGTAAGAGTTCCGCTTGACTCGGTTGAACAAGCGATAGTGGAGTGTTTGAAATTCCCAAGTGGGAATTGGGGAGTGGAGTAGGCTTGGGTTCAGCCGAACCACTATGAATCTCTTGCCACTTTTACTTTCCAGCAATTTCAATTAGCATTGCATTCTCATATCATACATACTTGAAATTGGATATTTAGGTTGCTAGATTCAAGTTTGTTTAAATTGATTGTTCTCCTTGACTCAAATACATATACACTAGAACTTAATATGGTATTTAGCTTCCGCTTAGGGTGAAATTTGATAGAATTCATTGAAACCGAAAAAGGAGTGACCTAGTCTAAATTTGACTAAGGACACAATTCACCCCCCTCTTGTGGTGCCATACATCCTAACATGGAGAGCGTTGAGCAATTCCAAAGCTTCAAAGTGGACCGTTGTACTCCATTTATTGCCCTTAGAAGTCTAACTTACTAATTTAGCTTTCGTACAAGGTTTCAATGGATGAAGAAGCGAATAGACCGAGTTTTGTTTCAAATTGCACAAAAATTTGAAAAGCACGTCTATGGAGAGAGTTGAGCAATTCCAAAGCTTCAAAGAGGATCATTGTACTCCATTGAGTGTTCTTAGAAGTCTAACTTGCTAGTTTAGCTTTCGTATAACGTTTTGTAGATAAGATGCGAATAGAACCAAGTTATCTTCCAAATTACACAAGAACGTCAAAAGCACATCTATGGAGAGAGTTGAGCAATTCCAAAGCTTCAAAGTGGACCGTTATACTCCATTGAGTGTTCTTAGAAGTGTAACTACTGGTTTAGCTTTCGTACAACGTTTCGTTAGATAAAGATGCAATAGATGAAGTTATGTTTCAATTGCACAAAAAAACGTGAAAAAGCCCTCTATGGAGAGAGTTGGAAGCATTCCAAAGCTTCAAAGTGGATCTTGTACTCCATTGAGTGTTCTTACAAGTCTGACTTGCTAGTTTAGCTTTCGTATAACGTTTCGTAGATAAAGCTGCGAATAGACCAAATTATCTTTCAAATTGCACAAGACGTGAAAAGCACTCAATGGAGAGAGTTGAGCATTCCCAAGGCTTCAAAGTGGGCCGTTATACTCCATTGAGTGTTCTTTGAAGTGTACAGTTGGTTAGGCTTTCGTACAACGTTTCGTTAGATAAGATGCGAATAAACCAAGTTATATTTCAAATTGCACAAAAACAAAAAACACATCTATGGAGAGAGTTGAGCAATTCCAAAGCATCGAAGTGGACCGTTTCACTCCATTATTGTTCTTAGAATTCTAAAATGCTAATTTAGCTTTCCTACAAGGTTCCATAAATAAAGAAGCGAATAGACCGAGTTATGATTCAAATTGCACAAAAAATGTGAAAAGCACATCTATGAGAGAGTTGAGCAATTCCAAGCTTCAAAGTGGACCATTGTACTCCTTTATTGTTCTAAGAAGTCTAACTTGCTTAATTTAGCTTTCGTACAGGGTTTCAATGGATAAAGAATTGTGAATAGACCAACTTATGTTTCAAATTGCACAAAAACATGAAAAGCACGTCTATGGAGAGCGTTGAGCAATTCCAAAGCATCATGTGGACCGTTGTACTCCATTTATTGCCCTTAGAAGTCTAACTTACTAATTTAGCTTTCTACAAGGTTTCAATGGATGAAGAAGCGAATAGATCGAGTTTTGTTTCACATTGCACAAAAACGTGAAAAGCACGTCTATGGAGAGAGTTTTGAGCAATTCCAAACGTTCAAAGAGGATCATTGTACTCCATTGAGTGTTCTTAGAAGTCTGACTTTGCTAGTTTAGCTTTCTATAACGTTTCGTTAGATAAAGATGTGAATAGACCAGTTATCTTTCAAATTGCACAAGAACGTGGAAAAGCACATCTATGGAGAGAGTTGAGCATTCCAAAGCTTCAAAGTGGACCCTTATACTCCATTGAGTGTTTCTTAGAAGTGTCACTAGTTGTTTAGCTTTCGTACAATGTTTTGTTATAATAAGATGCGAATAGACGAAGTTATGTTTTCAAATTGCACAAAAACGTGAAAAGCACGTCTAGGGAGAGAGTTGGGCATTCCAAAGCTTCAAGTGGATCATTGTACTCCATTGAGTGTTCTTAGAAGTCTGCTTGCTAGTTTTAGCTTTCGTATAACGTTTCGTTGATAAGCTGCGAAAAGACCAAGTTATCTGTCAATTGCACAAGAACGTGAAAAGCACATCTATGGAGAGAGTTGAGCAATTCCAAAGCTTCAAGTGGACCGTTATAGTCAACTGAGTGTTTCTTAGAAGTGTACTAGCTGTTTAGCTTTCGTACAACGTTTTCGTTAGATAAAGATGCGAATAGACCAAGTTTTTTCAAATTGCACAAAAACAAAGCACATCTATGGAGAGAGTTGAGCAATTCCAAAGCTTCAAAGAGGATCATTGTACTCCATTGAGTGTTCTTAGAAGTCTAACTTGCTAGTTTAGCTTTCGTATAACGTTTCGTTAGATAAAGATGCGAATAGACCAAGTTATCTTCCAAATTGCACAAGAACGTCAAGCAAAGCATCTATGGAGAGAGTTGAGCAATTCCAAAGCTTCAAAGTGGACCGTTATACTCCATTGAGTGTTCTTAGAAGTGTACTAGCTGGTTTAGCTTTCGTACAACGTTTCGTTAGATAAAGATGCGAATAGACGAAGTTGTGTTTCAAATTGCACAAAACGTGAAAAGCCCGTCTATGGAGAGAGTTGAGCAATTCCAAAGCTTCAAGTGGATCATTGTACTCCATTGAGTGTTCTTACATGTCTGACTTGCTAGTTTAGCTTTCGTATAACGTTTCGTTAGATAAGCTGCGAATAGACCAAATTATCTTTCAAATTGCACAAGAACGTGAAAGCACATCAATGAGAAGAGTTGAGCAATTCCAAGGCTTCAAAGTGGACCGTTATACTCCATTGAGTGTTCTTTGAAGTGTAACTAGTTGGTTTAGCTTTCGTACAACGTTTCGTTAGATAAAGATGCGAATAACCAAGTTATATTTCAATTGCACAAAACAAGAAAACACATCTATGGAGAGATTTGAGCAATTCCAAGCATCGAAGTGGACCGTTGCACTCCATTTATTGTTCTTAGAAGTCTAAAATGCTAATTTAGCTTTCCTACAAGGTTCCAATAAATAAGAAGCGAATAGACCGAGTTATGATTCAAATTGCACAAAAATGTGAAAAGCACATCTATGGAGAGAGTTGAGCATTCCAAAGCTTCAAAGTGGACCATTGTACTCCATTTATTGTTCTAAGAAGTCTAACTTGCTAATTTAGCTTTCGTACAGGTTTCAATGGATAAAGAAGTGAATAGACCAACTTATGTTTCAAATTGCACAAAAACATGAAAAGCACGTCTATGGAGCGTTGAGCAATTCCAAAAGCATCAATGTGGACCGTTTACTCCATTTTTTGCCCTTAGAAGTCTAACTTACTAATTTAGCTTTCGTACAAGGTTTCAATGGATAGAAGCGATAGATCGAGTTTTTGTTCACATTGCACAAAAACGTGAAAAGCACGTCTATGGAGAGAGTTGAGCAATTCCAAAGCTTCAAGAGGATCATTGTACTCCATTGAGTGTTTCTTAGAAGTCTGACTTTGCTAGTTTACTTTCGTATAACGTTTCGTAGATAAAGATGTGAATAGACCAAGTTATCTTTCAAATTGCACAAGAACGTGAAAAGCACATCTATGGAAGAGTTGAGCAATTCCAAAGCTTCAAAGTGGACCCTTATACTCCATTGAGTGTTCTTAGAAGTGTCACTAGTTGGTTTAGCTTTCGTACAATGTTTGTTAGATAAAGATGCGAATAGACGAAGTTATGTTTCAAATTGCACAAAAACGTGAAAAGCACGTCTATGGAGAGAGTTGGGCATTCCAAAGCTTCAAAGTGGATCATTGTACTCCATTGAGTGTTCTTAGAAGTCTGACTTGCTAGTTTAGCTTTCGTATAACGTTTCGTTAGATAAAGCTGCGAATACCAAGTTTATCTGTCAAATTGGCACAAGAACGTGAAAAGCACATCTATGGAGAGAGTTGAGCATTCCAAAGCTTCAAAGTGGACCGTTATAGTCATGAGTGTTCTTAGAAGTGTAACTAGCTGGTTTAGCTTTCGTACAACGTTTCGTTAGATAAAGATGCGAATAGACCAAGTTATATTTCAAATTGCACAAAAACAAGAAAAGCACATCTATGGAGAGAGTTGAGCAATTCCAAGCTTCAAAGAGGATCATTGTACTCCATTGAGTGTTCTTAGAAGTCTAACTTGCTAGTTTAGCTTTCGTATAACGTTTCGTTAGATAAAGATGCGAATAGACCAAGTTATCTTCCAAATTGCACAAGAACGTCAAAAGCACATCTATGGAGAGAGTTGAGCAATTCCAAAGCTTCAAAGTGGACCGTTATACTCTCCATTGAGTGTTCTTAGAAGTGTAACTAGCTGGTTTAGCTTTCGTACAACGTTTCGTTAGATAAAGATGCGAATAGACGAAGTTATGTTTCAAATTGCACAAAAACGTGAAAAGCCCGTCTATGGAGAGAGTTGAGCAATTCCAAAGCTTCAAAGTGGATCATTGTACTCCATTGAGTGTTCTTACATGTCTGACTTGCTAGTTTAGCTTTCGTATAACGTTTCGTTAGATAAAGCTGCGAATAGACCAAATTATCTTTCAAATTGCACAAGAACGTGAAAAGCACATCAATGGAGAGAGTTGAGCAATTCCAAGGCTTCAAAGTGGACCGTTATACTCCATTGAGTGTTCTTTGAAGTGTAACTAGTTGGTTTAGCTTTCGTACAACGTTTCGTTAGATAAAGATGCGAATAAACCAAGTTATATTTCAAATTGCACAAAAACAGAAAAACACATCTATGGAGAGAGTTGAGCAATTCCAAAGCATCGAAGTGGACCGTTGCACTCCATTTATTGTTCTTAGAAGTCTAAAATGCTAATTTAGCTTTCCTACAAGGTTCCAATGGATAAAGAAGCGAATAGACCGAGTTATGATTCAAAGTGCACAAAAATGTAAAAGCACATCTATGGAGAGAGTTGAGCAATTCCAAAGCTTCAAAGTGGACCATTGTACTCCATTTATTTTTCTAAGAAGTCTAACTTGCTAATTTAGCTTTCGTACAGGGTTTCAATGGATAAAGAAGTGAATAGACCAACTTATGTTTCAAATTGCACAAAAACGAAAAGCACGTCTATGGAGAGCGTTGAGCAATTCCAAAGCATCAAAGTGGACCGTTGTACTCCATTTTTGCCCTTAGAAGTCTAACTTACTAATTTAGCTTTCGTACAAGGTTTCAATGGATGAAGAAGCGAATAGATCGAGTTTTGTTTCACATTGCACAAAAACGTGAAAAGCACGTCTATGGAGAGAGTTGAGCATTCCAAAGCTTCAAAGAGGATCATTGTACTCCATTGAGTGTTCTTAGAAGTCTGACTTTGCTAGTTTAGCTTTCGTATAACGTTTCGTTAGATAAAGATGTGAATAGACCAGTTATCTTTCAAATTGCACAAGAACGTGAAAAGCACATCTATGGAGAGAGTTGAGCAATTCCAAAGCTTCAAAGTGGACCCTTATACTCCATTGAGTGTTCTTAGAATGTCACTAGTTGGTTTAGCTTTCGTACAATGTTTTGTTAGATAAAGATGCGAATAGACGAAGTTATGTTTCAAATTGCACAAAAACGTGAAAAGCACGTCTATGGAGAGAGTTGGGCAATTCCAAAGCTTCAAAGTGGATCATTGTACTCCATTGAGTGTTCTTAGAAGTCTGACTTGCTAGTTTAGCTTTCGTATAACGTTTCGTTAGATAAAGATGTGAATAGACCAAGTTATCTTCAAATTGCACAAGAACGTGAAAAGCACATCTATGGAGAGAGTTGGGCAATTCCAAAGCTTCAAAGTGGATCATTGTTACTCCATGAGTGTTCTTAGAAGTCTGACTTGCTAGTTTAGCTTTCGTATAACGTTTCGTTAGATAAAGCTGCGAATAGACCAAGTTATCTTCAAATTGCACAAGAAACGTGAAAAGCACATCTATGGAGAGAGTTGAGCAATTCCAAAGCTTCAAAGAGGATCATTGTACTCCATTGAGTGTTCTTAGAAGTCTAACTTGCTAGTTTAGCTTTCGTATAACGTTTCGTTAGATAAAGATGTGAATAGACCAAGTTATCTTTCAAATTGCACAAGAACGTGAAAAGCACATCTATGGAGAGAGTTGAGCAATTCCAAAGCTTCAAAGTGGACCGTTATACTCCATTGAGTGTTCTTAGAAGTGTCACTAGTGGTTTAGCTTTCGTACAATGTTTGTTAGATAAAGATGCGAATAGACGAAGTTATGTTTTCAAATTGCACAAAAACGTGAAAAGCACGTCTATGGAGAGAGTTGAGCAATTCCAAAGCTTCAAAGTGGATCATTGTACTCCATTGAGTGTTCTTAGAAGTCTGACTTTGCTAGTTTAGCTTTCGTATAACGTTTCGTTAGATAAAGATGTGAATAGACCAATTATCTTCCAAATTGCACAAGAACGTGAAAAGCACATCTATGGAGAGAGTTGAGCAATTCCAAAGCTTCAAAGTGGACCCTTATACTCCATTGAGTGTTCTTAGAAGTGTCACTAGTTGGTTTAGCTTTCGTACAATGTTTCGTTAGATAAAGATGCGAATAGACGAAGTTATGTTTCAAATTGCACAAAAACGAAAAGCACGTCTATGGAGAGAGTTGGGCAATTCCAAAGCTTCAAAGTGGATCATTGTACTCCATTGAGTGTTCTTAGAAGTCTGACTTGCTAGTTTAGCTTTCGTATAACGTTTCGTTAGATAAAGCTGCGAATAGACCAGTTATCTGTCAAATTGCACAAGAACGTGAAAAGCACATCTATGGAGAGAGTTGAGCAATTCCAAAGCTTCAAAGTGGACCGTTATAGTCAACTGAGTGTTCTTAGAAGTGTAACTAAAGCTGGTTTAGCTTTCGTACACGTTTCGTTAGATAAAGATGCGAATAGACCAAGTATATTTCAAATTGCACAAAAAAAGAAAAGCACATCTATGGAGAGAGTTGAGCAATTCCAAGCAGCTTCAAAGAGGATCATTGTACTCATTGAGTGTTCTTAGAAGTCTAACTTGCTATTTAGCTTTCGTATAAGTTTCGTTAGATAAAGAAGCGAATAGACCAGTTATCTTCCAAATTGCACAAAACGTCAAAAGCACGTCTATGGAGAGAGTTGAGCAATTCCAAAGCTTCAAAGTGGACCGTTGTACTCCATTGAGTGTTCTTAGAAGTGTAACTAGCTGGTTTAGCTTTCGTACAACGTTTCGTTAGATAAAGATGCGAATAGACGAAGTTATGTTTCAAATTGCACAAAAACGTGAAAAGCCCGTCTATGGAGAGAGTTGAGCAATTCCAAGCTTCAAAGTGGATCATTGTACTCCATTGAGTGTTCTTACATGTCTGACTTGCTAGTTTAGCTTTCGTATAACGTTCGTTAGATAAAGCTGCGCGAATAGACCAAATTATCTTTCAAATTGCACAAGAACGTGAAAAGCACATCAATGGAGAAGTTGAGCAATTCCAAGCTTCAAAGTGGACCGTTATACTCCATTGAGTGTTCTTTGAAGTGTAACTAGTTGGTTTAGCTTTCGTACAACGTTTCGTTAGATAAAGTGCGAATAAACCAAGTTATATTTCAAATTGCACAAAAACAAGAAAAACACTCTATGGAGAGAGTTGAGCAATTCCAAGCTCGAAGTGGACCGTTGCACTCCATTTATTGTTCTTAGAAGTCTAAAATGCTAATTTAGCTTTCCTACAAGGTTCCAATGGATAAAGAAGCGAATAGACCGAGTTATGATTCAAATTGCACAAAAATGTGAAAAGCACATCTATGGAGAGAGTTGAGCAATTCCAAAGCTTCAAAGTGGACCATTGTACTCCATTTATTTTTCTAAGAAGTCTAACTTGCTAATTTAGCTTTCGTACAGGGTTTCAATGGATAATGAAGTGAATAGACCAACTTATGTTTCAAATTGCACAAAAACGTGAAAAGCACGTCTATGGAGAGCGTTGAGCAATTCCAAAGCATCAAAGTGGACCGTTGTACTCCATTTATTGCCCTTAGAAGTCTAACTTACTAATTTAGCTTTCGTACAAGGTTTCAATGGATGAAGAAGCGAATAGATCGAGTTTTGTTTCACATTGCACAAAAACGTGAAAAGCACGTCTATGGAGAGAGTTGAGCAGTTCCAAAGCTTCAAAGAGGATCATTGTACTCCATTGAGTGTTCTTAGAAGTCTGACTTTGCTAGTTTAGCTTTCGTATAACGTTTCGTTAGATAAAGATGTGAATAGACCAAGTTATCTTTCAAATTGCACAAGAACGTGAAAAGCACATCTATGGAGAGAGTTGAGCAATTCCAAAGCTTCAAAGTGGACCCTTATACTCCATTGAGTGTTCTTAGAAGTGTCACTAGTTGGTTTAGCTTTCGTACAATGTTTTGTTAGATAAAGATGCGAATTGACGAAGTTATGTTTCAAATTGCACAAAAACGTGAAAAGCACGTCTATGGAGAGAGTTGGGCAATTCCAAAGCTTCAAAGTGGATAATTGTACTCCATTGAGTGTTCTTAGAAGTCTGACTTGCTAGTTTAGCTTTCGTATAACGTTTCGTTAGATAAAGCTGCGAATAGACCAAGTTATCTGTCAAATTGCACAAGAACGTGAAAAGCACATCTATGGAGAGAGTTGAGCAATTCCAAAGCTTCAAAGTGGACCGTTATAGTCAACTGAGTGTTCTTAGAAGTGTAACTAGCTGGTTTAGCTTTCGTACAACGTTTCGTTAGATAAAGATGCGAATAGACCAAGTTATATTTCAAATTGCACAAAAACAAGAAAAGCACATCTATGGAGAGAGTTGAGCAATTCCAAAGCATCAAAGTGGACCGTTGCACTCCATTTATTGTTCTTAGAAGTCTAAAATGCTAATTTAGCTTTCGTAGAAGGTTTCAATGGATAAAGAAGCGAATAGACCGAGTTATGTTTCAAATTGCACAAAAATGTGAAAAGCACATCTATGGAGAGAGTTAAGCAATTCCAAAGCTTCAAAGTGGACCGTTGTACTCCATTTATTGTTTTAAGAAGTCTAACTTGCTAATTTAGCTTTCGCACAGGGTTTCAATGGATAAAGAAGCGAATAGACCGAGTTATTTTTCAAATTGCACAAAAACGTGAAACGCACGTCTATGGAGAGCGTTGAGCAATTTCAAAGCTTCAAATTGGACCGTTGTACTCCATTTATTGCCCTTAGAAGTCTAACTTAGTAATTTAGCTTTCGTACAAGGTTTCAATGGATGAAGAAGCGAATAGACCGAGTTTTGTTTCAAATTGCACAAAAACGTGAAAAGCACGTCTATGGAGAGAGTTGAGCAATTCCAAAGCTTCAAAGAGGATCATTGTACTCCATTGAGTGTTCTTAGAAGTCTGACTTGCTAGTTTAGCTTTCGTATAACGTTTTGTTAGATAAAGATGCGAATAGACCAAGTTATCTTTCAAATGGCACAAGAACGTGAAAAGCACATCTATGGAGAGAGTTGAGCAATTTCAAAGGTTCAAAGTGGACCGTTATACTCCATTGAGTGTTCTTAGAAGTGTAACTAGCTGGTTTAGCTTTCGTACAATGTTTCGTTAGATAAAGATGCGAATAGATGAAGTTATGTTTCAAATTGCACAAAAACGTGAAAAGCACGTCTATGGAGAGAGTTGAGCAATTCCAAAGCTTCAAAGTGGATCATTGTACTCCATTGAGTGTTCTTAGAAGTCTGACTTGGTAGTTTAGCTTTCGTATAACGTTTCGTTAGATAAAGATGCGAATAGACCAAGTTATCTTTCAAATTGCACAAGAACGTGAAAAGCACATCTATGGAGAGAGTTGAGCAATTCCAAAGCTTCAAAGTGGACCCTTATACTCCATTGAGTGTTCTTAGAAGTGTCACTAGTTGGTTTAGCTTTCGTACAACGTTTCGTTAGATAAAGATGCGAATAGACGAAGTTATGTTTCAAATTGCACAAAAACGTGAAAAGCCCGTCTATGGAGAGAGTTGAGCAATTCCAAAGCTTCAAAGTGGATCATTGTTCTCCATTGAGTGTTCTTAGAAGTCTGACTTGCTAGTTTAGCTTTCGTATAACGTTTCGTTAGATAAAGCTGCGAATAGACCAAATTATCTTTCAAATTGCACAAGAACGTGAAAAGCACATCTATGGAGAGAGTTGAGCAATTCCAAGGCTTGAAAGTGGACCGTTATACTCCATTGAGTGTTCTTTGAAGTGTAACTAGTTGGTTTAGCTTTCGTACAACGTTTCGTTAGATAAAGATGCGAATAAACCAAGTTATATTTCAAATTGCACAAAAACAAGAAAAACACATCTATGGAGAGAGTTGAGCAATTCCAAAGCATCGAAGTGGACCGTTGCACTCCATTTATTGTTCTTAGAAGTCTAAAATGCTAATTTAGCTTTCCTACAAGGTTCCAATGGATAAAGAAGCGAATAGACCGAGTTATGTTTCAAATTGCACAAAAATGTGAAAAGCACATCTATGGAGAGAGTTGAGCAATTCCAAAGCTTCAAAGTGGACCATTGTACTCCATTTATTGTTCTAAGAAGTCTAACTTGCTAACTTGGCTTTCGTACAGGGTTTCAATGGATAAAGAAGTGAATAGACCAACTTATGTTTCAAATTGCACAAAAACGTGAAAAGCACGTCTATGGAGAGCGTTGAGCAATTCCAAAGCATCAAAGTGGACCGTTGTACTCCATTTATTGCCCTTAGAAGTCTAACTTACTAATTTAGCTTTCGTACAAGGTTTCAATGGATGAAGAAGCGAATATGATCGAGTTTTGTTTCAAATTGCACAAAAACGTGAAAAGCACGTCTATGGAGAGAGTTGAGCAATTCCAAAGCTTCAAAGAGGATCATTGTACTCCATTGAGTGTTCTTAGAAGTCTGACTTGCTAGTTTAGCTTTCGTATAACGTTTCGTTAGATAAAGATGCGAATACACCAAGTTATCTTTCAAATTGCACAAGAACGTGAAAAGCACATCTATGGAGAGAGTTGAGCAATTCCAAAGCTTCAAAGTGGACCCTTATACTCCATTGAGTTTTCTTAGAAGTGTCACTAGTTGGTTTAGCTTTCGTACAACGTTTTGTTAGATAAAGATGCGAATAGACGAAGTTATGTTTCAAATTGCACAAAAACGTGAAAAGCACGTCTATGGAGAGAGTTGGGCAATTCCAAAGCTTGAAAGTGGATCATTGTACTCCATTGAGTGTTCTTAGAAGTCTGACTTGCTAGTTTAGCTTTCGTATAACGTTTCGTTAGATAAAGCTGCGAATAGACCAAGTTATCTGTCAAATTGCACAAGAACGTGAAAAGCACATCTATGGAGAGAGTTGAGCAATTCCAAAGCTTCAAAGTGGACCGTTATAGTCAACTGAGTGTTCTTAGAAGTGTAACTAGCTGGTTTAGCTTTCGTACAACGTTTCGTTAGATAAAGATGCGAATAGACCAAGTTATATTTCAAATTGCACAAAAACAAGAAAAGCACATCTATGGAGAGAGTTGAGCAATTCCAAAGCATCAAAGTGGACCGTTGCACTCCATTTATTGTTCTTAGAAGTCTAAAATGCTAATTTAGCTTTCGTACAAGGTTTCAATGGATAAAGAAGCGAATAGACCGAGTTATGTTTCAAATTGCACAAAAATGTGAAAAGCACATCTATGGAGAGAGTTAAGAAATTCCAAAGCTTCAAAGTGGACCGTTGTACTCCATTTATTGTTTAAAGAAGTCTAACTTGCTAATTTAGCTTTCGCACAGGGTTTCAATGGATAAAGAAGCGAATAGACCGAGTTATTTTTCAAATTGCACAAAAACGTCAAAAGCACGTCTATGGAGAGCGTTGAGCAATTCCAAAGCTTCAAAGTGGACCGTTGTACTCCATTTATTGCCCTTAGAAGTCTAACTTAGTAATTTAGCTTTCGTACAAGGTTGCAATGGATGAAGAAGCGAATAGACCGAGTTTTGTTTCAAATTGCACAAAAACGTGAAAAGCACGTCTATGGAGAGAGTTGAGCAATTCCAAAGCTTCAAAGAGGATCATTGTACTCCATTGAGTGTTCTTAGAAGTCTGACTTGCTAGTTTAGCTTTCGTATAACGTTTTGTTAGATAAAGATGCGAATAGACCAAGTTATCTTTCAAATTGCACAAGAACGTGAAAAGCACATCTATGGAGAGAGTTGAGCAATTCCAAAGCTTCAAAGTGGACCGTTATAGTCAACTGAGTGTTCTTAGAAGTGTAACTAGCTGGTTTAGCTTTCGTACAACGTTTCGTTAGATAAAGATGCGAATAGACCAAGTTATATTTCAAAGTACACAAAAACAAGAAAAGCACATCTATGGAGAGAGTTGAGCAATTCCAAAGCATCAAAGTGGACCGTTGCACTCCATTTATTGTTCTTAGAAGTCTAAAATGCTAATTTAGCTTTCGTACAAGGTTTCAATGGATAAAGAAGCGAATAGACCGAGTTATGTTTCAAATTGCACAAAAATGTGAAAAGCACATCTATGGAGAGAGTTAAGAAATTCCAAAGCTTCAAAGTGGACCGTTGTACTCCATTTATTGTTTAAAGAAGTCTAACTTGCTAATTTAGCTTTCGCACAGGGTTTCAATGGATAAAGAAGCGAATAGACCGAGTTATTTTTCAAATTGCACAAAAACGTCAAAAGCACGTCTATGGAGAGCGTTGAGCAATTCCAAAGCTTCAAAGTGGACCGTTGTACTCCATTTATTGCCCTTAGAAGTCTAACTTAGTAATTTAGCTTTCGTACAAGGTTTCAATGGATGAAGAAGCGAATAGACCGAGTTTTGTTTCAAATTGCACAAAAACGTGAAAAGCACGTCTATGGAGAGAGTTGAGCAATTCCAAAGCTTCAAAGAGGATCATTGTACTCCATTGAGTGTTCTTAGAAGTCTGACTTGCTAGTTTAGCTTTCGTATAACGTTTTGTTAGATAAAGATGCGAATAGACCAAGTTATCTTTCGAATTGCACAAGAACGTGAAAAGCACATCTATGGAGAGAGTTGAGCAATTCCAAAGCTTCAAAGTGGACCGTTATACTCAACTGAGTGTTCTTAGAAGTGTAACTAGCTGGTTTAGCTTTCGTACAACGTTTCGTTAGATAAAGATGCGAATAGACCAAGTTATATTTCAAAGTACACAAAAACAAGAAAAGCACATCTATGGAGAGAGTTGAGCAATTCCAAAGCATCAAAGTGGACCGTTGCACTCCATTTATTGTTCTTAGAAGTCTAAAATGCTAATTTAGCTTTCGTACAAGGTTTCAATGGATAAAGAAGCGAATAGACCGAGTTATGTTTCAAATTGCACAAAAATGTGAAAAGCACATCTATGGAGAGAGTTAAGCAATTCCAAAGCTTCAAAGTGGACCGTTGTACTCCATTTATTGTTTTAAGAAGTCTAACTTGCTAATTTAGCTTTCGCACAGGGTTTCAATGGATAAAGAAGTGAATAGACCGAGTTATTTTTCAAATTGCACAAAAACGTCAAAAGCACGTCTATGGAGAGCGTTGAGCAATTCCAAAGCTTCAAAGTGGACCGTTGTACTCCATTTATTGCCCTTAGAAGTCTAACTTAGTAATTTAGCTTTCGTACAAGGTTTCAATGGATGAAGAAGCGAATAGACCGAGTTTTGTTTCAAATTGCACAAAAACGTGAAAAGCACGTCTATGGAGAGAGTTGAGCAATTCCAAAGCTTCAAAGAGGATCATTGTACTCCATTGAGTGTTCTTAGAAGTCTGACTTGCTAGTTTAGCTTTCGTATAACGTTTTGTTAGATAAAGATGCGAATAGACCAAGTTATCTTTCAAATTGCACAAGAACGTGAAAAGCACATCTATGGAGAGAGTTGAGCAATTCCAAAGCTTCAAAGTGGACCGTTATACTCAACTGAGTGTTCTTAGAAGTGTAACTAGCTGGTTTAGCTTTCGTACAACGTTTCGTTAGATAAAGATGCGAATAGACCAAGTTATATTTCAAATTGCACAAAAACAAGAAAAGCACATCTATGGAGAGAGTTGAGCAATTCCAAAGCATCAAAGTGGACCGTTGCACTCCATTTATTGTTCTTAGAAGTCTAAAATGCTAATTTAGCTTTCGTACAAGGTTTCAATGGATAAAGAAGCGAATAGACCGAGTTATGTTTCAAATTGCACAAAAATGTGAAAAGCACATCTATGGAGAGAGTTAAGCAATTCCAAAGCTTCAAAGTGGACCGTTGTACTCCATTTATTGTTTTAAGAAGTCTAACTTGCTAATTTAGCTTTCGCACAGGGTTTCAATGGATAAAGAAGTTAATAGACCGAGTTATTTTTCAAATTGCACAAAAACGTCAAAAGCACGTCTATGGAGAGCGTTGAGCAATTCCAAAGCTTCAAAGTGGACCGTTGTACTCCATTTATTGCCCTTAGAAGTCTAACTTAGTAATTTAGCTTTCGTACAAGGTTTCAATGGATGAAGAAGCGAATAGACCGAGTTTTGTTTCAAATTGCACAAAAACGTGAAAAGCACGTCTATGGAGAGAGTTGAGCAATTCCAAAGCTTCAAAGAGGATCATTGTACTCCATTGAGTGTTCTTAGAAGTCTGACTTGCTAGTTTAGCTTTCGTATAACGTTTTGTTAGATAAAGATGCGAATAGACCAAGTTATCTTTCAAATTGCACAAGAACGTGAAAAGCACATCTATCGAGAGAGTTGAGCAATTCCAAAGCTTCAAAGTGGACCGTTATACTCCATTGAGTGTTCTTAGAAGTGTAACTAGCTGGTTTAGATTTCGTACAACGTTTCGTTAGATAAAGATGCGAATAGATGAAGTTATGTTTCAAATTGCACAAAAACGTGAAAAGCACGTCTATAGAGAGAGTTGAGCAATTCCAAAGCTTCAAAGTGGATCATTGTACTCCATTGAGTGTTCTTAGAAGTCTGACTTGGTAGTTTAGCTTTTGTATAACGTTTCGTTAGATAAAGCTACGAATAGACCAAGTTATCTTTCAAATTGCACAAGAACGTGAAAAGCACATCTATGGAGCGAGTTGAGCAATTCCAGAGCTTCAAAGTGGACCGTTATACTCAACTGAGTGTTCTTAGAAGTGTAACTAGTTGGTTTAGCTTTCGTACAACGTTTCGTTAGATAAAGATGCGAATAGACCAAGTTATATTTCAAATTGCACAAAAACGAGAAAAGCACATCTATGGAGAAGCGAATAGACCGAGTTATGTTTCAAATTGCACAAAAACGAGAAAAGCACATCTATGAAGAGAGTTGAACAATTCCAAAGCATCAAAGTGTACCGTTGCACTCCATTTATTGTTCTTAGAAGTCTAAAATGCTAATTTAGCTTTCGTACAAGGTTTCAATGGATAAAGAAGCGAATAGACCGAGTTATGTTTCAAATTGCACAAAAACGTGAAAAGCACGTCTATGGAGAGAGTTGAGGAAATCCAAAGCTTCAAAATGGACCGTTGTACTCCATTGAGTGTTCATAGAAGTCTAACTTGCTAGTTTAGCTTTCGTTTAACGTTTCGTTAGATAAAGATGCGAATAGACCAAGTTATCTTTCAAATTGCACAAAAACGTGAAAAGCACGTCTATGGAGAGAGTTGAGCAATTCCAAAGCTTCAAAGTTGACCGTTATACTCCATTGAGTGTTCTTAGAAGTGTAACAAGCTGGTTTAGCTTTCATACAACCTTTCGTTAGATAAAGATGCCAGACGAAGTTATGTTTCAAATTGCACAAAAACGTGAAAAGCACGTCTATGGAGAGAGTTGAGGAATTCCAAAGCTTCAAAGTGGACCATTGTACTCCATTGAGTGTTCTTAGAAGTCTAACTTGCTAGTTTAGCTTTCGTATAATGTTTCGTTAGATAAAGATGCGAATAGACCAAGTTATCTTTCAAATTGCACAAGAACGTGAAAAGCACAACTATGGAGAGAGTTGAGCAATTCCAAAGCTTCAAAGTGGACCGTTATACTCCATTGAGTGTTCTTAGAAGTGTAACTAGCTGGTTTAGCTTTCGTATAACGTTTCGTTAGATAAAGCTGCGAATAGACCAAGTTATCTTTCAAATTGCACAAGAACGTGAAAAGCACATCTATGGAGAGAGTTGAGCAATTTCAAAGCTTCAAAGTGGACCGTTATACTCCATTGAGTGTTCTTGGAAGTGTAACTAGCTGCTTTAGCTTTCGTACAACGTTTCATTAGATAAAGATGCGAATAGACCAAGTTATATTTCAAATTGCACAAAAACGAGAAAAGCACATCTATGGAGAAGCGAATAGACCGAGTTATGTTTCAAATTGCACAAAAATGTGAAAAGCACATCTATGGAGAGAGTTGAGCAATTCCAAAGCATCAAAGTGGACCGTTGCACTCCATTTATTGTTCTTAGAAGTCTAACTTGCTAATTTAGCTTTCGTACAAGGTTTCAATGGATAAAGAAGCGAATAGACCGAGTTCTGTTTCATATCGCACAAAAACGTGAAAAGCACGTCCATGGAGAGAGTTGAGCAAATCCAAAGCTTCAAAGTGGACCGTTGTAGTCCATTTATTGTTCTAAGAAGTCTAATTTCGCTTTCGTACAGGGTTTCAATGGATAAAGAAGCGAATAGACCGACTTATGTTTCAAATTGCACAAAAACGTGAAAAGCACGTCTATGGAGAGAGTTGAGCAATTCCAAAGCTTCAAAGTGGACCGTTGTACTCCATTTATTGCCCTTAGAAGTCTAACTTGCTAATTTAGCTTTCGTACAAGGTTTCAATGGATAAAGAAGCGAATAGACCGAGTTAAGTTTCAAATTGTACAAAAACGTGAAAAGCACGTCTATGGAGAGAGTTGAGCAATTCCAAAGCTTCAAAGTGGACCGTTATACTCCATTGAGTGTTCTTAGAAGTGTAACTAGCTGGTTTAGCTTTCGTACAACGTTTCGTTAGATAAAGATGTGAATAGACCAAGTTATGTTTCAAATTGCACAAAAACGAGAAAAGCACGTCTATGGAGAAAGTTGAGCAATTCCAAAGCATCAAAGTGGACCGTTGCACTCCATTTATTGTTCTTAGAAGTCTAAAACGCTAATTTATCTTTCGTACAAGGTTTCAATGGATAAAGAAGCGAATAGACTGAGTTATGTTTCATATCGCACAAAAACGTGAAAAGCACGTCTATGGAGAGAGTTGAGCAAATCCAATGCTTCAAAGTGGACCGCTGTACTCCATTTATTGTTCTAAGAAGTCTAACTTGCTAATTTAGCTTTCGTACAGGGTTTCAATGGATAAAGAAGCGAATAGACCGAGTTATGTTTCAAATTGCACAAAAACGTGAAAAGCACGTCTATGGAGAGAGTTGAGCAATTCCAAAGCTTCAAGGTGGACCGTTGTACTCCATTTATTGCCCTTAGAAGTCTAACTTGCTAATTTGGCTGTTGTACAAGGTTTCAATAGATAAAGAAGCGAATAGACCGAGTTATGTTTCAAATTGCACAAAAACGTGAAAAGCACATATATGGAGAGAGTTGAGCAAATCCAAAGCTTCAAAGTGGACCGTTGTGCTCCATTGAGTGTTCATAGAACTCTAACTTGCTAGTTTAGCTTTCGTATAATGTTTCGTTAGATAAAGATGTAAATACACCAAGTTATCTTTCAAATTGCACAAAAACGTGAAAAGCACGTCTATGAAGAGAGTTGAGCAATTCCAAAGCTTCAAAGTAGACCGTTATACTCCATTGAGTGTTCTTAGAAGTGCAACTAGCTGTTTTAGCTTTCGTACAACGTTTTGTTAGATAAAGATGCGAATAGACCAAGTTATGTTTCAAATTGCACAAAAACGAGAAAAGCACATCTATGGAGAGAGTTGAGCAATTCCAAAGCATCAAAGTGGACCGTTTCACTCCATTTATTGTTCTTAGAAGTCTAAAATGCTAATTTAGCATTCGTACAAGGTTTCAATGGATAAAGAAGCGAATAGACCGAGTTATGTTTCAAATTGCATAAAAACGTGAAAAGCACGTCTATGGAGAGAGTTGAGCAATTCCAAAGCTTCAAAGTGGACCGTTGTACTCCATTTATTGTTCGAAGAATTCTAACTTGCTAATTCAGCTTTCGTACAGGGTTTCAATGGATAAAGAAGCGGATAGACCGAGTTATGTTTCAAATTGCACAAAAACGTGAAAAGCACGTCTATGGAGAGAGTTGAGCAATTCCAAAGCATCAAAGTGGACCGTTGCACTCCATTTACTGTTCTTAGAAGTCTAACTTGCTAATTTAGCTTTCGTATGGATAAAGAAGCGAATAGACCGAGTTATGTTTCAAATTGCATAAAAACGTGAAAAGCACGTCTATGGAGAGAGTTGAGCAAATCCAAAGCTTCAAAGTGGACCGTTGCAATCCATTGAGTGTTCTAAGAAGTCTAACTTGCTAGTTTAGCTTTCGTATAACGTTTCGTTAGATAAAGATGCGAGAGACCAAGTTATCTTTCAAATTGCACAAAAACGTGAAAAGCACGTCTATGAAGAGAGTTGAGCAATTCCAATGCTTCAAAGTGGACCTTTATACTCCATTGAGTGTTCATAGAACTGCAACTAGCTGTTTTAGCTTTCGTACAACGTTTCGTTAGATAAAGATGCGAATAGACGAAGTTACGTTTCAAATTGCACAAAAACGAGAAAAGCACGTCTATGGAGAGAGTTGAGCAATTCCAAAGCATCAAAGTGGACCGTTGCACTCCATTTATTGTTCTTAGAAGTCTAACATGCTAATTTAGCTTTCGTACGGATAAAGAAGCGAATAGACCGAGTTATGTTTCAAATTGCACAAAAACGTGAAAAGCATGTCTATGGAGAGAGTTGAGCAAATCCAAAGCTTCAAAGTGGACCGTTGTACTCAATTGGGTGTTCATCGAAGTCTAACTTGCTAGTTTAGCTTTCGTATAACGTTACGTTAGATCAAGATGCGAACAGACCAAGTTATCTTTCAAATTGCACAAAAACGTGAAAAGCACGTCTATGGAGAGAGTTGAGCAATTCCAAAGCTTCAAAGTGGATCATTGTACTCCATTGAGTGTTCTTAGAAGTCTGACTTGCTAGTTTAGCTTTCGTATAACATTTCGTTAGATAAAGCTGCGAATAGACCAAGTTATCTTTCAAATTGCACAAGAACGTGAAAAGCACATCTATGGAGAGAGTTGAGCAATTCCAAAGCTTCAAAGTGGACCGTTATACTCAACTGAGTGTTCTTAGAAGTGTAACTAGCTGGTTTAGCTTTCGTACAACGTTTCGTTAGATAAAGATGCGAATAGACCAAGTTATGTTTCAAATTGCACAAAACGAGAAAAGCACGTCTATGGAGAAAGTTGAGCAATTCCAAAGCATCAAAGTGGACCGTTGCACTCCATTTATTGTTCTTAGAAGTCTAAAACGCTAATTTATCTTTCGTACAAGGTTTCAATGGATAAAGAAGCGAATAGACTGAGTTATGTTTCATATCGCACAAAAACGTGAAAAGCACGTCTATGGAGAGAGTTGAGCAAATCCAATGCTTCAAAGTGGACCGCTGTACTCCATTTATTGTTCTAAGAAGTCTAACTTGCTAATTTAGCTTTCGTACAGGGTTTCAATGGATAAAGAAGCGAATAGACCGAGTTATGTTTCAAATTGCACAAAAACGTGAAAAGCACGTCTATGGAGAGAGTTGAGCAATTCCAAAGCTTCAAGGTGGACCGTTGTACTCCATTTATTGCCCTTAGAAGTCTAACTTGCTAATTTGGCTGTTGTACAAGGTTTCAATAGATAAAGAAGCGAATAGACCGAGTTATGTTTCAAATTGCACAAAAACGTGAAAAGCACATATATGGAGAGAGTTGAGCAAATCCAAAGCTTCAAAGTGGACCGTTGTGCTCCATTGAGTGTTCATAGAACTCTAACTTGCTAGTTTAGCTTTCGTATAACGTTTCGTTAGATAAAGATGTAAATACACCAAGTTATCTTTCAAATTGCACAAAAACGTGAAAAGCACGTCTATGAAGAGAGTTGAGCAATTCCAAAGCTTCAAAGTAGACCGTTATACTCCATTGAGTGTTCTTAGAAGTGCAACTAGCTGTTTTAGCTTTCGTACAACGTTTTGTTAGATAAAGATGCGAATAGACCAAGTTATGTTTCAAATTGCACAAAAACGAGAAAAGCACATCTATGGAGAGAGTTGAGCAATTCCAAAGCATCAAAGTGGACCGTTTCACTCCATTTATTGTTCTTAGAAGTCTAAAATGCTAATTTAGCATTCGTACAAGGTTTCAATGGATAAAGAAGCGAATAGACCGAGTTATGTTTCAAATTGCATAAAAACGTGAAAAGC
Source organism: Tripterygium wilfordii (assembly GCF_013401445.1). NCBI lineage: Eukaryota > Viridiplantae > Streptophyta > Magnoliopsida > Celastrales > Celastraceae > Tripterygium > Tripterygium wilfordii. Next base: position 11,061,162 of record NC_052252.1, on the reverse strand, counting down.
ACGTCTATGGAGAGAGTTGAGCAATTCCAAAGCTTCAAAGTGGACCGTTGTACTCCATTTATTGTTCGAAGAATTCTAACTTGCTAATTCAGCTTTCGTACAGGGTTTCAATGGATAAAGAAGCGGATAGACCGAGTTATGTTTCAAATTGCACAAAAACGTGAAAAGCACGTCTATAGAGAGAGTTGAGCAATTCCAAAGCATCAAAGTGGACCGTTGCACTCCATTTACTGTTCTTAGAAGTCTAACTTGCTAATTTAGCTTTCGTATGGATAAAGAAGCGAATAGACCGAGTTATGTTTCAAATTGCATAAAAACGTGAAAAGCACGTCTATGGAGAGAGTTGAGCAAATCCAAAGCTTCAAAGTGGACCGTTGCAATCCATTGAGTGTTCTAAGAAGTCTAACTTGCTAGTTTAGCTTTCGTATAACGTTTCGTTAGATAAAGATGCGAGAGACCAAGTTATCTTTCAAATTGCACAAAAACGTGAAAAGCACGTCTATGAAGAGAGTTGAGCAATTCCAATGCTTCAAAGTGGACCTTTATACTCCATTGAGTGTTCATAGAACTGCAACTAGCTGTTTTAGCTTTCGTACAACGTTTCGTTAGATAAAGATGCGAATAGACGAAGTTACGTTTCAAATTGCACAAAAACGAGAAAAGCACGTCTATGGAGAGAGTTGAGCAATTCCAAAGCATCAAAGTGGACCGTTGCACTCCATTTATTGTTCTTAGAAGTCTAACATGCTAATTTAGCTTTCGTACGGATAAAGAAGCGAATAGACCGAGTTATGTTTCAAATTGCACAAAAACGTGAAAAGCATGTCTATGGAGAGAGTTGAGCAAATCCAAAGCTTCAAAGTGGACCGTTGTACTCAATTGGGTGTTCATCGAAGTCTAACTTGCTAGTTTAGCTTTCGTATAACGTTACGTTAGATCAAGATGCGAACAGACCAAGTTATCTTTCAAATTGCACAAAAACGTGAAAAGCACGTCTATGGAGAGAGTTGAGCAATTCCAAAGCTTCAAAGTGGATCATTGTACTCCATTGAGTGTTCTTAGAAGTCTGACTTGCTAGTTTAGCTTTCGTATAACATTTCGTTAGATAAAGCTGCGAATAGACCAAGTTATCTTTCAAATTGCACAAGAACGTGAAAAGCACATCTATGGAGAGAGTTGAGCAATTCCAAAGCTTCAAAGTGGACCGTTATACTCCATTGAGTGTTCTTAGAAGTGTAACTAGCTGGTTTAGCTTTCGTACAACATTTCGTTCAATAAAGATGCGAATAAGCCAAGTGATATTTCAGATTGCACAAAAACGAGAAAAGTACAACTATGGAGAGAGTTGAGCAATTTCAAAGCATCAAAGTGGACCGTTGCACTCCATTTATTGTTCTTAGAAGTCTAAAATGCTAATTTAGCTTTCGTACAAGGTTTCAATGGATAAAGAAGCGAATAGACCGAGTTATGTTTCAAATTGCACAAAAATGTGAAAAGCACGTCTATGGAGAGAGTTGAGCAATTCCAAAGCTTCAGAGTGGACCGTTGTACTCCATTTATTGTTCTAAGAAGTCTAACTTGCTAATTTAGCTTTCGTACAGGGTTTCAATGGATAAAGAATTGAATAGACCATGTTATGTTTCAAATTGCACAAAAACGTGACAAGCACGTCTATGGAGAGAGTTTAGCAATTCCAAAGCTTAAAATTGGACCGTTGTACTCCATTTATTGCCCTTAGAAGTCTAACTTGCTAATTTAGCTTTCGTACAAGGTTTCAATGGATAAAGAAGCGAATAGACCGAGTTATGTTTCAAATTGCATAAAAACGTGACAAGCACGTCAATGGAGAGAGTTGAGCAATTCCAAAGCTTCAAAGTGGATCATTGTACTCCATTGAGTGTTCTTAGAAGTTTGACTTGCTAGTTTAGCTTTCGTATAACGTTTCGTTAGATAAAGATGCGAATAGACCAAGTTATCTTTCAAATTGCAGAAGAACGTGAAAAGCATATCTATGGAGAGAGTTGAGCAATTCCAAAGCTTCAAAGTGGACCTTTATACTCCACTGAGTGTTCTTAGATGTGTAACTAGCTGGTTTAGCTTTCGTACAATGTTTCGTTAGATAAAGATGCGAAGAGACCAAGTTATGTTTCAAATTGCACAAAAACGAGAAAAGCACATCTATGGAGAGAGTTGAGCAATTCCAAAGCATCAAAGTGGAACGTTGCACTCGATTTAATTTTCTTAGAAGTCTAAAATGCTAATTTATCTTTCGTACAAGGTTTCAATGGATAAAGAAGCGAATAGACCGAGTTATGTTTCAAATTGCACAAAAACGTGAAAAGCACGTCTATGGAGAGAGTTGAGCAAATCCAAAGCTTCAAAGTGGACTGTTGTACTCCACTGAGTGTTCTTAGAATTGTAACTAGCTGGTTTAGCTTTCGTACAATGTTTCGTTAGATAAAGATGTGAATAGACCAAGTTATGTTTCAAATTGCACAAAAATGAGAAAAGCACGTCAATGGAGAGAGTTGAGCAATTCCAAAGCATGAAAGTGGACCGTTGCACTCGATTTAATTTTCTTAGAAGTGTAAAATGCTAATTTAGCTTTCGTACAAGGTTTCAATGGATAAAGAAGCGAATAGACCGATTTATGTTTCAAATTGCATAAAAAAGTGAAAAGCACGTCTATGGAGAGTTGAGCAAATCCAAAGCTTCAAAGTGGACCGTTGTACTCCATTGAGTGTTCATAAAAGTCTAACTTGCTAGTTTAGCTTTCATATAACGTTTCGTTAGATAAAGATGCGAATAGACCAAGTTATCTGTCAAATTGCACAAAAACGTGAAAACCACTTCTATAGAGAGAGTTGAGCAATTCCAAAGCTTCAAAGTGGACCGTTATACTCCATTGAGTGTTCTTTGAAGTGTAACTAGCTGGTTTAGCTTTCATACAACGTTTCGTTAGATAAGGATGCCAAGACGAAGTTATGTTTCAAATTGCACAAAAACGTGAAAAGCACGTTTATGGAGAGAGTTGAGCAATTCCAAAGCTTCAAAATGGACCGTTGTACTCCATTTATTGTTCTAAGAAGTCTAACTTGCTAATTTAGCTTTCGTATAGGGTTTCAATGGATGAAGAAGCGAATAGACCGAGTTATGTTTTAAATTGCACAAAAATGTGAAAAGCACGTCTATGGAGAGAGTTGAGCAATTCCAAAGCTTCAAAGTGGACCGTTGTACTCCATTTATTGCTCTTAGAAGTCTAACTTGCTAATTTAGCTTTCGTACATGGTTTCAATGGATAAAGAAGCGAATAGACCGAGGTATGTTTCAAATTGCACAAAAACGTAAAAGGCACGTCTATGGAGAGAGTTGAGCAATTCCAAAGCTTCAAAGTGGATCATTGTACTCCATTGAGTGTTCTTAGAAGTCTGACTTGCTAGTTTAGCTTTCGTATAACGTTTCGTTAGATAAAGCTGCGAATAGACCAAGTTATCTTTCAAATTGCACAAGAACGTGAAAAGCACATCTATGGAGAGAGTTGAGCAATTCCAAAGCTTCAAAGTGGACCGTTATACTCCATTGAGTGTTCTTAGAAGTGTAACTAGCTGGTTTTGCTTTCGTACAACGTTTCGTTAGATAAAGATGTGAATAGACCAAGCTATATTTCAAATTGCACAAAAACGAGAAAAGCACATCTATGGAGAGAGTTGAGCAATTCCAAAGCATCAAAGTGGACCGTTGCACTCCATTTATTGTTCTTAGAAGTCTAAAATGCTAATTTAGCTTTCGTACAAGGTTTCAATGGATAAAGAAGCGAATAGACCGAGTTATGTTTCAAATTGCACAAAAATGTGAAAAGCACGTCTATGGAGAGAGGTGAGCAATTTCAAAGCTTCAAAGTGGACCGTTCTACTCCATTTATTGTTCTAAGAAGTCTAACTTGCTAATTTAGCTTTTGTACAGGGTTTCAATGGATAAAGAAGCGAATAGACCGAGTTATGTTTCAAATTGCACAAAAACGTGAAAAGCACGTCTATGGAGAGAGTTGAGCAAATCCAAAGCTTCAAAGTGGACCGTTGTACTCCACTGAGTGTTCTTAGAAGTGTAACTAGCTGGTTTAGCTTTCGTACAATGTTTCGTTAGATAAAGATGCGAATAGACCAAGTTATGTTTCAAATTGCACAAAAATGAGAAAAGCACGTCTATGGAGAGAGTTGAGCAATTCCAAAGCATCAAAGTGGACCGTTGCACTCGATTTAATTTTCTTAGAAGTCTAAAATGCTAATTTGGCTTTCGTACAAGGTTCAAACCATACAAAGCCTTTGTCAATTTATAAACATGGTTTGGAAAGTTAGGATCTTCAAATCCAGGTGGTTGCTTTACATGCACATTCTCATTGATAAAACCATTCAAAAATGCGCTTTTGACATCCATTTGATAAAGTTTAAAACCTTTGAAACATGCAAATGCCATAAGCAACCTAATAGCTTCTAACCTAGCTACGGGTGCAAATGTTTCTTCATAGTCAATCCCTTCTTCTTGGTTGTACCCTTGTGCAACCAACCTAGTCTTGTTTCTGATAACTTCACCATCTTCATTCATTTTGTTCTTAAACACCCATTTAGTTCCAATTATGGTTTGGTCTTTAGGTCTTGGAACTAAATGCCAAACTTCATTCCTAGTGAATTGATTCAACTCATCTTGCATAGCAATAATCCATTTATCATCAAGCAAAGCATCATTGTTTCTAGGTTCTATTGAGAAATTAAGGCATAAGAACCATGCACATCAACAATTAAAGCAGTATTCATTAAATTTGCAGTCACATTATCTACCACATTAGCATGCATATCATTATCATTAGGAGCTAAGTGAGATCTACGAGTCCTTACCCCTTGATGCAAATCGCCAATTATGAGTTGTTTGGGATGCTTGTGTTTGTCCTTCACTTGCAGCCATGATGTAGGAGCTGTAGTTTCACTATTGGAGGCCACGGGTGCAACCTCACTTTCTTCCAAGCCCACGGGTGCATCACTATTTTGTGTCTCCTCGTGCTCATTTCCTCCCTCTTTGCTTGGTCCATCATCTTTAGGTGTAGGAGAGTCATCTTTATCATCTTTTAAGCTCAACTTCTCCAAACCTAACTCAATGTCATCATTCTCAAGCAAAGGGTCAAATGCAAGAGTTTCAATAAATTTAACATGAATGGACTCTTCTATTCTCCTAGACTTTGGATTGTAAACTCTATAAGCTCTAGAAGTTAAAGCATAGCCAACAAATACACAAGGAGTAGATTTTGCATCAAATTTATCTAAGTCATCCTTAGTGTTTAGTACATAACATTTGCAACCAAAAACTCTAAAGTAGTCAACCTTAGGTTTTCTATCATTCCAAATCTCATAAGGTGTCTTATTTATCTTCTTTCTAATAGACAACCTATTTGTAACATAGCATGCACAATTAATGGCCTCGGCCCACAAGAACTTAGGCAAATCATGTTCACAAAGCATAGTCCTAGCAATTTCTTGTAAAGTTCTATTTTTCCTTTCTACCACCCCATTTTGTTGGGGTGTCCTAGGTGAAGAGAAATCATGTCTAATGCCATATTCATCACATAGATCAATAAATGCATGATTATCAAATTCTCCTCCATGATCACTCCTAATCTTGCTAATGCTTATGTTCTTTTCATTTTGAAGCCTCTTGATTAGTTTTGAAAACTCATGAATGGTCTCATGTTTATGTGCAAGGAAAATCACCCAAGTATATCTAGAATAATCATCAACAATTACAAAGGCATAGGATCTACCACCTACACTTTTAACTCTACTTGGACCAAACAAATCAAGATGCAAAAGTTCTAAAACCTAGTAGTTGAAATCTGGTTTTTAGACTTGAAAGACTCCCTAGTGTGTTTTCCTCTAATGCATGGCTCACAAGCATCATACATGTCAAAGTTCAAAGAAGGTATGCCTCTAACAAGATTATTTCTAACCAATTTTTCAATTGTAGAAATTCCTATATGTCCTAATCTTCTATGCCATATATTCACATCACTAACATTGGAAATCAAGCATTTAAGTTTGCAATCATTCAAGTCTTTCAAATTAATAGAATACACATTACCATCTCTTTTTCCTACAAGCACACATTCATTCATGGCATTTAAAAACTCACACTTTGAATCATCAAAACATATGCGCAAGCCACCATCACACAATTGAGAAATACTAAGAAGGTTAAAAGATAATCCATCAACTAATTGCACATTAGAGATAGAGAAAGAGATACATCACCTATGGATCCTTGACCAAGGATCCTACCCTTCTTGTTGTCACCAAAAGTCACATGACCACCATTAGAGAACTTCTTGAGAGAAGAAAAAGAACTTGAGTTCCCGGTCATGTGTCTTGAGCAACCACTATCCAAGTACCACTTGGAAGCCTTAGAACTTTTGATTTTCAAGAACACCTACATTAGTTCAATTCGCTTTAGGTACCCAATTTCTTTTGGGTCCTAGGAGGTTAGCATCAAGAATCTTGGTTCCCTTTGGAACCCACATTTGCTTAACTTTCTTGCCAAACACATATTGAAACTTTGGAAAAACTTTGGCATTCAAGTTATGCATATATGCATCATTTGAAGAATGAAATGAAGTGCTAGCATACATAGAGCCTTGTGGAGCTCTAGGAGCCCTAGAATACCTTATGGGTTGCCCTAATTTCTTAGGAAACCCTACGGGTCTCTTGGGACCAGATTTGATATCCTTCTTCCAAGGCTGATTTGGCACACCCCTAATGGGAATAGGCCTATGTCCACGGATTGGACAAATGATACATGTTCATGATGTGATTTCGAAGTACTAGCATGCATATCATTCAAAGCATTGTAGTTAGGAGGTGAAAAAATCATTTTCTTAGGAAAACAATCCTCCTTCATGTCATTCAAGGAATGCAAATAGCCATGTGATACAAAAGATGTAGAAATATCATGCATATCACATTTCTTCAATTTTACATCATCACCAACATAACCTAAACCCGATTTGTCCAAAGATTGTCTAAGGCATGATACTAGTGAATCAAGTCTAGAAGATCCCACACTAAACTTCGAGAAAGATTTCTCTAGATCCTCATATCTTAATTTCAAAGCGTCTAATTCATTTTGAACAATAGAGTCATCATGTGACTCTTGGTTCTCATTAGGCACAATAGCAATCAATTTCAAATCATCATACTCTTCTTGCAAGGTACTAAGTTTAAATTGCAAATCTTCAATCAAGGCATGATCACACTTAGACATGTTATTAGCACACATGGCAGCAAGCATATCGCACTTTTCATCACATTTAGCATTTAGATCATCAATGGTCTTTTCATGCTCTTCTACCTTAGCATTTAAACAATCAATCTCATTTTTCAATTGTTTCTTTTCCTTATGCATTTTCCTATTCTTAGCATTCATGTCATTAAGTAAGGAAAGCAAATCATCAATAGACACATCATCATCATCATGATCAAAAGAATTTACCTCCTCATCCGGATCGGATGAGTTTCCTTTGGCCATCAAGCAAAATCTAGCAAACTCATCCTCACTTGAAGAGCTTTCGGAGTCCGAATCACTCCAAGTAGCTTTGAAGGCTCTCTTGGATTGCTCCTTGCTCTTATCTTTCTTCTTTGGACACTCATACTTCATGTGCCCCTTCTTGCCACACTCAAAGCACCTCAAATCTTTGTCTTGCTCCTCATGGTTCCCTTTGGAGTCGCTTTGATCCCCACGGCCAGATTTGAAGTTGTCCCTCTTTGAGTGGCCAAAAGGTCTACCACCTTGCTTCTTCTTGTTTATCAAGTATCTCTTGAACCTCCTTGTCATTAAGGCTACTTCCTCATCACTCAAATCATCTCCACTATCACCTTGGAGGCAAAGCAATGCTCTTCTTTTTGGTGTCCTCTTTTTGAGCTTCTCTTGCCTTCAAGTTTGTCTCATATACCAGAAGTGATCCTACAAGCTCATCCAACTTCAAAATTTTGAGATCTTTAGCTTCTTGGATGGCAGTCACTTTGGCATCCCATGCTTCCGGAAGACTTCTCAAGTACTTTTGCACCTTTTCTTGATTGGAGAATGTCTTCCCTAAAGATTCAAGAGAATTCAGAATTTTGGTTAGTCTAATATCCATATCGGTAATAGACTCATGTGGAAACATAGTGAACAATTCATATGAATGCATGAGCATGTTAATCTTAGACTCCTTTACTTGATTAGTTCCCTCATGCTTCATCTCTAACCTAGTCCACATATCTTGAGCCGAAATGCATGTAGAAATATGTTTAGCTTCAATTGAATTCAATGCATTAAATAAAATAGACATAGCTTTAGCATTCAAAGAAATCTTTTTCTTATCATTATCATCCCATTTATCCCTAGGTTTTGAAATCTCTTTTTCGACATCACCGATCTTGGTGGTGATGGTAGGCTCATAAGGTCCATCCTCTATGACATACCACAAATCAATATCAAGAGACATGAAATAAAGTTTCATTCTCATCTTCCAATGGTCATAGTCTTCTCCATTAAAGAATGGAGGTCTACCACTAGATTGACCCTCTAACACATGATCATGTCTACCACTAGTAGATGCCATCATATAAATCACTAATAATGCACAAGAAAATTACTTCTATATGCAAGGGAACACAAGCTCCGATACCACTTGTTGGATCGGATGGCACCACAAGAGGGGGGTGAATTGTGATCTTAATCAAATTTAGACTAAGTCACCTCTTTTTTGTTTCAATTGAGTTTCACCCTAAGCGGAAGCAATTTAAATAAGTTGAATATAAATGTATGCAAAGATAATCACATACATCAAACTTAACAACAAGAATCAAGTCAAATGATCAAAATGAATATCCACACAAAACAAGTTGTAATGAAGCACAAATTCAGATTCAACAAATGTATGCACAAGCTTGATTCTATCACCCTAGATGTCCAATTTCAAGTATGCAATGCAAGTATGATATGCTAAAATGAAATTGCTGTAAAGTAAAAGGGCAAAGAGATTTATAGTGGTTCGGCTTAACCCAAGCCTACTCCACTCCCCAAGTCCCACTTGGGAATTTCAAACACTCCACTATAGCTTGTTCAACCGAGTCAAGCGGAACTCATACAACCAGTGTTTTTGTAGCTCAAACACCAAACTTTACACACCGTGTGATTTCTAGCTCACCACACAAACTCTTATCAACAAAACACCTCGGTCTCACCGAGAACACAAATCAACAAGTTGAACTCTCAAATAGGCTCTTTATGGCAGCCGGGTAGAGAAGTAGTTTAAGCTCAAGGTATGGCTCTTTGAGTAGCTAGATATGGAAGAGTTTAGGCTCAATTTATGTTCTGGAAATCAGATTGTTCAAGTAAGAAAATGGCTCTTGAGGAAATGATAAGGATCAATTAAGAAAGGCTCAAGAGTAACAATAAAGCTTTGCTTGGCTAGTGTATATGATCTTTCTTCAAAATCAAGTATGTATTCAAGGAATGAATGAGTGAAAGAATGAAGGCTTAGAAGATGAAGAACACTTAAGAGAGAAAGAGTAATTTTCGGCCAAGTCTCTGCACCATAGACAAAGAGTTAGTTTTTATAGAAATTGTGGAGTGTAAGCTCATGAAATGAGGGCCATTGGATTGATATGAAAGATATGGACCCTTGGATCATTATAGACGTTAGAAGGCTTAGACAAGTGTGAAAATGATTACAACAAGTCTTTTTTTGGTAGGAAGAAATAATGGCTTTTGGATGGATATAGACTTTGGAGGCCACCTTGAAAGATACAACAATTGACTTGAGAAAAGTTTGTCTTTTAGGTGGAGTAAATCATGGCTTTTGGATGGATAGACTTTAGAGGCATCTTGAAAGATACAACAATTGACTTGAGAAAAGTTTGTCTCTTAGGTGGAATAAATGATGGCCTTTGGATCAAATGAAGATTCAATTTTGGCCATAGGATGTAAAGTAGGAGAGATAAGAATAAAGCTTGAATCTTTGGCCATTGGATTAAAATGTGATTTTGATGTAGAGAGAATATGATCCATTGGATGTGGAGTGTCTTGGTGGGAAAGAGAAATGGTTTTGAAATAAAGCTTCCCACACATGTGAAGAGAAAAACTTGTCATAAGACTTGTTGTACCTCTTGTCTCCTCCTTTCAAATTAACTTTTCCTTCTCTTCTCTTTTTGGCTCCAAGTCTTCTAGTTAAGATGTAACTATGGTTAACTTGTCTTCTTTGCCATGTCATCAATGCCATGTCATTAATGCCATGTCAACAATGCCATGTCAGCTGCCACGTCACGTCCGTCGATTCTGACTTTGACTAGAAAGTTAATTTTACTTCAATTGATCCCAATTAAGCTCCAAGACATCTTTGGCAAAACTTGACTTATGTTGACCACGAAATTGACTTTCTTAATCATGTTTGACACTGATTAAGCCTTCACTAATGTTGGTCAAGGATGACATTAGGACCAATTTACGTTTTGGTCACCCTACACACAAATCATACTCAAGACATGCTATGTAAACCCTTTTAGGGTTTCTTGCAATTACTCCACGTTAGTTCAATAATCAAATCATCAAATAAGCACAATTGAACTAGTTTAATTTAAGTCTTGAATTCCTAAACTAATCAACTAGGCATATGCACCTAGGTTTCTCAATACAATCAATAGATCAAAGTTCAATCAAAACATGCCGTTGTAATCACTCAAACATATATTCAACAAGTTGAGCAATTCCAAAGCTTCAAAGTGGACCGTTGTACTCCATTTATTGTTCTAAGAAGTCTAACTTGCTAATTTAGCTTTCTATAGGGTTTCAATGGATGAAGAAGCGAATAGACCGAGTTATGTTTTAAATTGCACAAAAACGTGAAAAGCACGTCTATGGAGAGAGTTGAGCAATTCCAAAGCTTCAAAGTGGACCGTTGTACTCCATTTATTGCTCTTAGAAGTCTAACTTGCTAATTTAGCTTTCGTACAAGGTTTCAATGGATAAAGAAGTGAATAGACCGAGTTATGTTTCAAATTGCACAAAAACGTAAAAAGCACGTCTATGGAGAGAGTTGAGCAATTCCAAAGCTTCAAAGTCGATCATTGTACTCCATTGAGTGTTCTTAGAAGTCTGACTTGCTAGTTTAGCTTTCGTATAACGTTTCGTTAGATAAAGCTGCGAATAGACCAAGTTATCTTTCCAATTGCACAAGAACGTGAAAAGCACATCTATGGAGAGAGTTGAGCAATTCCAAAGCTTCAAAGTGGACCGTTATACTCCATTGAGTGTTCTTAGAAGTGTAACTAGCTGGTTTAGCTTTCGTGCAACGTTTCGTTAGATAATGATGCGAATAGACCAAGTTATATTTCAAATTGCACAAAAACGAGAAAAGCACATCTATGGAGAGAGTTGAGCAATTCCAAAGCATCAAAGCAGACCATTGCACTCCATTTATTGTTCTTAGAAGTCTAAATTGCTAATTTAGCTTTCGTACAAGGTTTCAATGGATAAAGAAGCGAATAGACTGAGTTATGTTTCATATCGCACAAAAAGTGAAAAGCATGTCTATGGAGAGAGTTGAGCAAATCCAAAGCTTCAAAGTGGACCGTTGTACTCCATTTATTGTTCTAAGAAGTCTAACTTGCTAATTTAGCTTTTGTACAGGGTTTCAATGGATAAAGAAGCGAATAGACCGAGTTATGTTTCAAATTGCACAAAAACGTGAAAAGCACGTCTATGGAGAGAGTTGAGCAATTCCAAAGCTTCAAGGTGGACCGTTGTACTCCATTTATTGCCCTTAGAAGTCTAACTTGCTAATTTAGCTTTCGTACAAGGTTTCAATGGATAAAGAAGCGAATAGACCGAGTTATGTTTCAAATTGCACAAAAACGTAAAAAGCACGTCTATGGAGAGAGTTGAGCAATTCCAAAGCTTCAAAGTGGATCATTGTACTCCATTGAGTATTCTTAGAAGTCTGACTTGCTAGTTTAGCTTTCGTATAACGTTTCGTTACATAAAGATGCGAATAGACCAAGTTATCTTTCAAATTGGACAAGAACGTGAAAAGCACATCTATGGAGAGACTTGAGCAATTCCAAAGCTTCAAAGTGGACCGTTATACTCCATTGAGTGTTCTTAGAAGTGTAACTAGCTGGTTTAGCTTTCGTACAACGTTTCGTTAGATAAAGATACGAATAGACCAAGTTATGTTTCAAATTACACAAAAACGAGAAAAGCACATCTAGGGAGAGAGTTGAGCAATTCCAAAGCATCAAGGTGGACCGTTGCGCTCTATTTATTGTTCTTAGATGTCTAAAATGCTAATTTAGCTTTTGTACAAGGTTTCAATAGATAAAGAAGCGAATAGACCGAGTTATGTTTCAAATTGCACAAAAACGTGAAAAGCACATATATGGAGAGAGTTGAGCAAATCCAAAGCTTCAAAGTGGACCGTTGTAATCCATTGAGTGTTCATAGAACTCTAACTTGCTATTTTAGCTTTCGTATAACGTTTCGTCAGATAAAGATGCGAATAGACCAAGTTATTTTTCAAATTGCACAAAAACGTGAAAAGCACGTCTATGAAGAGAGTTGAGCAATTCCAAAGCTTCAAAGTGGACCGTTATACTCCATTGAGTGTTCTTAGAAGTGCAACTAGCTCTTTTAGCTTTCGTACAACGTTTCGTTAGATAAAGATGCGAATAGACCAAGTTATGTTTCAAATTGGACAAAAAGAGAAAAGCACATCTATAGAGAGAGTTGAGCAATTCCAAAGCATCAAAGTGGACCGTTTCACTCCATTTATTGTTCTTAGAAGTCTAAAATGCTAATTTAGCTTTCGTACAAGGTTTCAATGGATAAAGAAGCGAATAGACCGAGTTATGTTTCAAATTGCACAAAAACGTGAAAAGCACGTCTATGGAGAGAGTTGAGCAATTCCAAAGCTTCAAAGTGGACCGTTGTACTCCATTTATTGTTCTAAGAAGTCTTACTTGCTAATTCGGCTTTCGTATAGGGTTTCAATGGATAAAGAAACGGATAGACCGAGTTATGTTTCAAATTGCACAAAAACGTGAAAAGCACGTCTATGGAGAGAATTGAGCAATTCCAAAGCTTCAAAGTGGACCGTTGGACTCCATTCATTGCCCTTAGAAGTCTAACTTGCTAATTTAGTTTTTGTACAAGGTTTCAATGGATAAAGAAGCGAATAGACCAAGTTATGTTTCAAATTGCACAAAAACATGAAAAGCACGTCTATTGAGAGAGTTGAGCAAATCCAAAGCTTCAAAGTGGACCGTTGCAATCCATTGAGTGTTCTTAGAAGTCTAACTTGCTAGTTTAGCTTTCGTATAACGTTTCGTTAGATAAAGATGCGAATAGACCAAGTTATCTTTCAAATTGCACAAAAACGTGAAAAGCACGTCTACGAAGAAAGTCTAGCAATTCCAAAGCTTCAAAGTGGACCGTTATACTCCATTGAGTGTTCATAGAAGTGCAACTAGCTGTTTTAGCTTTCGTACAACGTTTCGTTAGATAAAGATGCGAATAGACAAAGTTATGTTTCAAATTGCACAAAAACGAGAAAAGCACATCTATGGAGAGAGTTGAGCAATTCCAAAGCATCAAAGTGGACCGTTTCACTCCATTTATTGTTTTTAGAAGTCTAAAATGCTAATTTACCTTTCGTACAAGGTTTCAATGGATAAAGAAGCGAATAGACCGAGTTATGTTTCAAATTGCACAAAAACGTGAAGAGCACGTCTATGGAGAGAGTTGAGCAATTCCAAAGCTTCAAAGTGGACCGTTGTACTCCATTTATTGTTCTAAGAAGTCTAACTTGCTAATTCGGCTTTCGTATAGGGTTTCAATGGATAAAGAAGCGGATAGACCGAGTTATGTTTCAAATTGCACAAAAACGTGAAAAGCACGTCAATGGAGAGAGTTGAGCAATTCCAGAGCTTCAAAGTGGACCGTTGGACTCCATTCATTGCCCTTAGATGTCTAACTTGCTAATTTAGTTTTCGTACAAGGTTTCAATGGATAAAGAAGCGAATAGACCAAGTTATGTTTCAAATTGCACAAAAACATGAAAAGCACGTCTATGGAGAGAGTTGAGCAAATCCAAAGCTTCAAAGTGGACCGTTGCAATCCATTGAGTGTTCTTAGAAGTCTAACTTGCTAGTTTAGCTTTCGTATAACGTTTCGTTAGATAAAGATGCGAATAGACCAACTTATCTTTCAAATTGCACAAAAACGTGAAAAGCACGTCTACGAAGAAAGTCTAGCAATTCCAAAGCTTCAAAGTGGACCGTTATACTCCATTGAGTGTTCATAGAAGTGGAACTAGCTGTTTTAGCTTTCGTACAACGTTTCGTTAGATAAAGATGCGAATAGACAAAGTTATGTTTCAAATTGCACAAAAACGAGAAAAGCACGTCTATGGAGAGAGTTGAGCAATTCCAAAGCATCAAAGTGGACCGTTGCACTCCATTTATTGTTCTTAGAAGTCTAACTTGCTAATTTAGCTTTCGTATGGATAAAGAAGCGAATAGACCGAGTTATGTTTCAAATTGCACAAAAATGTGAAAAGCACGTCTATGGAGAGAGTTGAGCAAATCCAAAGCTTCAAAGTGGACCGTTGCAATCCATTGAGTGTTCTTAGAAGTCTAACTTGCTAGTTTAGCTTTCGTATAACGTTTCGTTAGATAAAGATGCGAATAGACCAAGTTATCTTTCAAATTGCACAAAAACGTGAAAAGCACGTCTATGGAGAGAGTTGAGCAATTCCAAAGCTTCAAAGTGGACCGTTATACTCCATTGAGTGTTCTTAGAAGTGTAACTAGCTGGTTTAGCTTTCGTACAATGTTTCCTTAGATAAAGATGCGAATAGACCAAGTTATATTTCAAATTGCACAAAAACGAGAAAAGCACATCTATGGAGAGAGTTGAGCAATTCCAAAGCATCAAAGTGGACCGTTGCACTCCGTTTATTGTTCTTAGAAGTCTAAAATGCTAATTTAGCTTTCGTACAAGGTTTCAATGGATTAGACCGAGTTATGTTTCAAATTGCACAAAAATGTGAAAAGCACGTCTATGGAGAGAGTTGAGCAATTCCAAAGCTTCAAAGTGGACCGTTGTACTCCATTTATTGTTCTAAGAAGTCTAACTTGCTAATTTAGCTTTTGTACAGGGTTTCAATGGATAAAGAAGTGAATAGACCGACTTATGTTTCAAATTGCACAAAAACGTGAAAAGCACGTCTATGGAGAGAGTTGAGCAATTCCAAAGCTTCAATGTAGATCATTGTACTCCATTGAGTGTTCTTAGATGTCTGACTTGCTAGTTTAGCTTTCGTATAACGTTTCGTTAGATAAAGATGCGAATAGACCAAGTTATCTTTCAAATTACACAATAACGTGAAAAGCACATCTATGGAGAGAGTTGAGCAATTCCAAAGCTTCAAGTGACCGTTATGCTCCATTGAGTGTTCTTAGAAGTGTAACTAGCTGGTTTAGCTTTCGTACAATGTTTCGTTAGATAAAGATGCGAATAGACCAAGTTATGTTTCAAATTGCACAAAAACGAGAAAAGCACATCAATGGAGAGAGTTGAGCAATTCCAAAGCATCAAAGTGGACCGTTGCACTCCATTTATTGTTCTTAGAAGTCTAAAATGCTAATTTAGCTTTCGTAAGGTTTCATTGGATAAAGAAGCGAATAGACCGAGTTATGTTTCAAATTGTACAAAACGTAAAAAGCACGTCTATGGAGAGAGTTGAGCAATTCCAAAGCTTCAATGTGGATCATTGTACTCCATTGAGTGTTCATAGATGTGACTTGCTAGTTTAGCTTTCGTATAACGTTTCGTTAGATAAAGATGCGAATAGACCAAGTTATCTTTCAAATTGCACAAGAACGTGAAAAGCACATCTATGGAGAGAGTTGAGCAATTCCAAAACTTCAAAGTTGACCGTTATACTCCATTGAGTGTTCTTAGAAGTGTAACTAGCTGGTTTAGCTTTCGTACAACGTTTCGTTAGATAAAGATGCGAATAGACCAAGTTATGTTTCAAATTGCACAAAAACGAGAAAAGCACATCAATGGAGAGAGTTGAGCAATTCCAAAAATCAAAGTGGACCGTTGCACTCCATTTATTGTTCTTAGAAGTCTAAAATGCTAATTTAGCTTTCGTACAAGGTTTCAATGGATAAAGAAGCGAATAGAGCGAGTTATTTTTCAAATTGCACAAAAACGTGAAAAGCACGTCTATGGAGAGAGTTGAGCAAATCCAAAGCTTCAAAGTGGACCGTTGTACTCCATTGGTGTTCATCGAAGTGTAACTTGCTAGTTTAGCTTTCGTAACGTTTCGTTAGATCAAGATGCGAATAGACCAAGTTATCTTTCAAATTGCACAAAAACGTGAAAAGCACGTCTATGGAGAGAGTTGAGCAATTCCAAAGCTTCAAAGTGGACCGTTATACTCCATTGAGTGTTCTTAGAAGTGTAACTGCTGGTTTAGCTTTCGTACAATGTTTCGTTAGATAAAGATGCCAGACGAAGTTATGTTTCAAATTGCACAAAAACGTGAAAAGCACGTCTATGGAGAGAGTTGAGCAATTCCAAAGCTTCAAAGTGGACCGTTATACTCCATTGAGTATTCTTAGAAGTGTAACTAGCTGGTTTAGCTTTCGAAACGTTTCGTTAGATAAAGATGCAGACGAAGTTATGTTTCAAATTGCAAAAAAGTGAAAAGCACGTCTATGGAGAGAGTGAGCAATCCGAAGCATCAAATGGACCGTTGTACTCCATTGCGTGTTCATCGAAGTCTAACTTGCTAGTTTAGCTTTCGTATACGTTTCGTTAGATCAAGATGCGAATAGACCAAGTTATTTTCAAATTGCACAAAAACGTGAAAAGCACGTCTATGGAGAGAGTTGAGCAATTCCAAAGCTTCAAAGTGGATCATTGTACTCCATTGAGTGTTCTTAGAAGTCTGACTTGCTAGTTTAGCTTTCGTATAACTTTTCGTTAGATAAAGCTGCGAATAGACCAAGTTATCTTTCAAATTGTACAAGAACGTGAAAAGCACATCTATGGAGAGAGTTGAGCAATTCCAAAGCTTCAAAGTGGACCGTTATACTCCATTGAGTGTTCTTAGAAGTGTAACTAGCTAGTTTAGCTTTCGTACAACGTTTCGTTAGATAAAGATGCGAATAGCCAAGTATATTTCAAATTGCACAAAAATGAGAAAGGCATATCTATGGAGAGAGTTGAGCAATTTCAAAGCATCAAAGTGGACCATTGCACTCCATTTATTGTTCTTAGAAGTCTAAAATGCTAATTTAGCTTTCGTACAAGGTTTCAATGGATAAAAAAGCGAATAGACCGAGTTATGTTTCAAATTGCACAAAAATGTGAAAAGCACGTCTATAGAGAGAGTTGAGCAATTCCAAAGCTTCAGAGTGGACCGTTGTACTCCATTTATTGTTCTAAGAAGTCTAACTTGCTAATTTAGCTTTCGTACAGGGTTTCAATGGATAAAGAAGCGAATAGACCGTGTTATGTTTCAAACTGCACAAAAACGTGAAAAGCACGTCTATGGAGAGAGTTGAGCAATTCCAAAGCTTCAAAGTGGACCGTTGAACTCCATTATTGCCCTTAGAAGTCTAACTTGCTAATTTAGCTTTCGTACAAGGTTTCAATGGATAAAGAAGCGAATAGACCGAGTTATGTTTCAAATTACACAAAAACGTGAAAAGCACGTCTATGGAGAGAGTTGAGCAATTCCAAAGCTTCAAAGTGGACCGTTGTACTCCATTGAGTGTTCTTAGAAGTCTGATGCTAGTTTAGCTTTCGTATCGTTTCGTTAGATAAAGATGCGAATAGACCAAGTTATTTCAAATTGCAAAAACGTGAAAAGCATATCTATGGAGAGAGTTGAGCAATTCCAAAGCTTCAAAGTGGACCGTTATACTCCACTGAGTGTTCTTAGAAGTGTAACTAGCTGTTTAGCTTTCGTACAATGTTTCGTTAGATAAAGATGCGAATAGACCAAGTTATGTTTCAAATTGCACAAAAACGAGTAAAGCACATCTATGAGAGAGTTGAGCAATTCCAAAGCATCAAAGTGGACCGTTGCACTCATTTATTTTTAGAAGTGTAAAATGCTAATTTAGCTTTCGTACAAGGTTTCAATGGATAAAGAAGCGAATAGACCGATTTATGTTTCAAATTGCATAAAAACGTGAAAAGCACGTCTATGGAGAGAGTTGAGCAATCCAAAGCTTCAAAGTGGACCGTTGTACTCCATTGAGTGTTCATAAAAGTCTAACTTGCTAGTTTAGCTTTCGTATAACGTTTCGTTAGATAAAGATGCTAATAGACCAAGTTATCTTTCAAATTGCACAAAAACGTGAAAAGCACGTCTATAGAGAGAGTTGAGCAATTCCAAAGCTTCAAAGTGGACCGTTATACTCCATTGAGTGTTCTTAGAAGTGTAACTAGCTGGTTTAGCTTTCATACAACGTTTCGTTAGATAAGGATGCCAGACGAAGTTATGTTTCAAATTGCACAAAAACGTGAAAAACACGTCTATGGAGAGAGTTGAGCAATTCCAAAGCTTCAAAGTGGACCGTTGTACTCCAGTTATTGTTCTAAGAAGTCTAACTTGCTAATTTAGCTTTCGTATAGGGTTTCAATGGATGAATAAGCGAATAGACCGAGTTATGTTTAAATTGCACAAAAACGTGAAAAGTACGTCTATGGAGAGTTGAGCAATTCCGAAGCTTCAAAGTGGACCGTTGTACTCCATTTATTGCCCTTAGAAGTCTAACTTGCTAATTTAGCTTTCGTACAAGGTTTCAATGGATAAAGAAGCGAATAGACCGAGGTATGTTTCAAATTGCACAAAAACGTAAAAAGCACGTCTATGGAGAGAGTTGAGCAATTCCAAAGCTTCAAAGTGGATCATTGTACTCCATTGAGTGTTCTTAGAAGTCTGACTTGCTAGTTTAGCTTTCATAACGTTTCGTTAGATAAAGCTGCGAATAGACCAAGTTATCTTTCAAATTGCACAAGAACATGAAAAGCACATCTATGGAGAGAGTTGAGCAATTCCAAAGCTTCAAAGTGGACCGTTATACTCCATTGAGTGTTCTTAGAAGTGTAACTAGCTGGTTTAGCTTTCGTACAACGTTTCGTTAGATAATGATGCGAATAGACCAAGTTATATTTCAAATTGGACAAAAACGAGAAAAGCACATCTATGGAGAGAGTTGAGCAATTCCAAAGCTTCAAAGTGGACCGTTGTACTCCAGTTATTGTTCTAAGAAGTCTAACTTGCTAATTTAGCTTTCGTACAGGGTTTCAATGGATAAAGAAGCGAATAGACCGTGTTATGTTTCAAATTGCACAAAAACGTGAAAAGCACGTCTATGGAGAGAGTTGAGCAATTCCAAATCTTAAAATTGGACCGTTGAACTCCATTTATTGCCCTTAGAAGTCTAACTTGCTAATTTAGCTTTCGTACAAGGTTTCAATGGATAAAGAAGCGAATAGACCGAGTTATGTTTCAAATTACACAAAACGTGAAAAGCACGTCTATGGAGAGAGTTGAGCAATTCCAAAGCTTCAAAGTGGACGTACTCCATTGAGTGTTCTTAGAAGTCTGACTTGCTAGTTTAGCTTTCGTATAACGTTTCGTTAGATAAAGATGCGAATAGACCAAGTTATCTTTCAAATTGCACAAAACATGAAAAGCACATCTATGGAGAGAGTTGAGCAATTCCAAAGCTTCAAAGTGGACCGTTATACTCCATTAGTGTTCTTAGAAGTGTAATAGCTTTAGCTTTCGTACAACGTTTCGTTAGATAAAGAGCGAATAGACAAAGTTATGTTTCAAATTGCACAAAAACGAGAAAAGCACGTCTATGGAGAGAGTTGAGCAATTCCAAAGCATCAAAGTGGACCGTTGCACTCCATTTATTGTTCTTAGAAGTCTAACTTGCTAATTTAGCTTTCGTATGGATAAAGAAGCGAATAGACCGAGTTATGTTTCAAATTGCACAAAAACGTGAAAAGCACGTCTATGGAGAGAGTTGAGCAAATCCAAAGCTTCAAAGTGGACCGTTGCAATCCATTGAGTGTTCTTAGAAGTCTAACTTGCTAGTTTAGCTTTCGTATAACGTTTCGTTAGATAAAGATGCGAATAGACCAAGTTATCTTTCAAATTGCACAAAAACGTGAAAAGCACGTCTATGGAGAGAGTTGAGCAATTCCAAAGCTTCAAAGTGGACCGTTATACTCCATTGAGTGTTCTTAGAAGTGTAACTAGCTGGTTTAGCTTTCGTACAATGTTTCCTTAGATAAAGATGCGAATAGACCAAGTTATATTTCAAATTGCACAAAAACGAGAAAAGCACATCTATGGAGAGAGTTGAGCAATTCCAAAGCATCAAAGTGGACCGTTGCACTCCGTTTATTGTTCTTAGAAGTCTAAAATGCTAATTTAGCTTTCGTACAAGGTTTCAATGGATTAGACCGAGTTATGTTTCAAATTGCACAAAAATGTGAAAAGCACGTCTATGGAGAGAGTTGAGCAATTCCAAAGCTTCAAAGTGGACCGTTGTACTCCATTTATTGTTCTAAGAAGTCTAACTTGCTAATTTAGCTTTTGTACAGGGTTTCAATGGATAAAGAAGTGAATAGACCGACTTATGTTTCAAATTGCACAAAAACGTGAAAAGCACGTCTATGGAGAGAGTTGAGCAATTCCAAAGCTTCAATGTAGATCATTGTACTCCATTGAGTGTTCTTAGATGTCTGACTTGCTAGTTTAGCTTTCGTATAACGTTTCGTTAGATAAAGATGCGAATAGACCAAGTTATCTTTCAAATTGCACAAGAACGTGAAAAGCACATCTATGGAGAGAGTTGAGCAATTCCAAAGCTTCAAAGTTGACCGTTATACTCCATTGAGTGTTCTTAGAAGTGTAACTAGCTGGTTTAGCTTTCGTACAACTTTTCGTTAGATAAAGATGCGAATAGACCAAGTTATGTTTCAAATTGCACAAAAACGAGAAAAGCACATCAATGGAGAGAGTTGAGCAATTCCAAAGCATCAAAGTGGACCGTTGCACTCCATTTATTGTTCTTAGAAGTCTAAAATGCTAATTTAGCTTTCGTACATGGTTTCATTGGATAAAGAAGCGAATAGACCGAGTTATGTTTCAAATTGTACAAAAACGTAAAAAGCACGTCTATGGAGAGAGTTGAGCAATTCCAAAGCTTCAATGTGGATCATTGTACTCCATTGAGTGTTCATAGATGTCTGACTTGCTAGTTTAGCTTTCGTATAACGTTTCGTTAGATAAAGATGCGAATAGACCAAGTTATCTTTCAAATTGCACAAGAACGTGAAAAGCACATCTATGGAGAGAGTTGAGCAATTCCAAAACTTCAAAGTTGACCGTTATACTCCATTGAGTGTTCTTAGAAGTGTAACTAGCTGGTTTAGCTTTCGTACAACGTTTCGTTAGATAAAGATGCGAATAGACCAAGTTATGTTTCAAATTGCACAAAAACGAGAAAAGCACATCAATGGAGAGAGTTGAGCAATTCCAAAGCATCAAAGTGGACCGTTGCACTCCATTTATTGTTCTTAGAAGTCTAAAATGCTAATTTAGCTTTCGTACAAGGTTTCAATGGATAAAGAAGCGAATAGAGCGAGTTATTTTTCAAATTGCACAAAAACGTGAAAAGCACGTCTATGGAGAGAGTTGAGCAAATCCAAAGCTTCAAAGTGGACCGTTGTACTCCATTGGGTGTTCATCGAAGTGTAACTTGCTAGTTTAGCTTTCGTATAACGTTTCGTTAGATCAAGATGCGAATAGACCAAGTTATCTTTCAAATTGCACAAAAACGTGAAAAGCACGTCTATGGAGAGAGTTGAGCAATTCCAAAGCTTCAAAGTGGACCGTTATACTCCATTGAGTGTTCTTGGAAGTGTAACTAGCTGGTTTAGCTTTCGTACAATGTTTCGTTAGATAAAGATGCCAGACGAAGTTATGTTTCAAATTGCACAAAAACGTGAAAAGCACGTCTATGGAGAGAGTTGAGCAATTCCAAAGCTTCAAAGTGGACCGTTATACTCCATTGAGTATTCTTAGAAGTGTAACTAGCTGGTTTAGCTTTCGCACAACGTTTCGTTAGATAAAGATGCCAGACGAAGTTATGTTTCAAATTGCAAAAAAAGTGAAAAGCACGTCTATGGAGAGAGTAGAGGAAATCCGAAGCTTCAAAATGGACCGTTGTACTCCATTGCGTGTTCATCGAAGTCTAACTTGCTAGTTTAGCTTTCGTATAACGTTTCGTTAGATCAAGATGCGAATAGACCAAGTTATCTTTCAAATTGCACAAAAACGTGAAAAGCACGTCTATGGAGAGAGTTGAGCAATTCCAAAGCTTCAAAGTGGATCATTGTACTCCATTGAGTGTTCTTAGAAGTCTGACTTGCTAGTTTAGCTTTCGTATAACTTTTCGTTAGATAAAGCTGCGAATAGACCAAGTTATCTTTCAAATTGTACAAGAACGTGAAAAGCACATCTATGGAGAGAGTTGAGCAATTCCAAAGCTTCAAAGTGGACCGTTATACTCCATTGAGTGTTCTTAGAAGTGTAACTAGCTAGTTTAGCTTTCGTACAACGTTTCGTTAGATAAAGATGCGAATAAGCCAAGTGATATTTCAAATTGCACAAAAACGAGAAAGGCATATCTATGGAGAGAGTTGAGCAATTTCAAAGCATCAAAGTGGACCATTGCACTCCATTTATTGTTCTTAGAAGTCTAAAATGCTAATTTAGCTTTCGTACAAGGTTTCAATGGATAAAAAAGCGAATAGACCGAGTTATGTTTCAAATTGCACAAAAATGTGAAAAGCACGTCTATAGAGAGAGTTGAGCAATTCCAAAGCTTCAGAGTGGACCGTTGTACTCCATTTATTGTTCTAAGAAGTCTAACTTGCTAATTTAGCTTTCGTACAGGGTTTCAATGGATAAAGAAGCGAATAGACCGTGTTATGTTTCAAACTGCACAAAAACGTGAAAAGCACGTCTATGGAGAGAGTTGAGCAATTCCAAATCTTAAAATTGGACCGTTGAACTCCATTTATTGCCCTTAGAAGTCTAACTTGCTAATTTAGCTTTCGTACAAGGTTTCAATGGATAAAGAAGCGAATAGACCGAGTTATGTTTCAAATTACACAAAAACGTGAAAAGCACGTCTATGGAGAGAGTTGAGCAATTCCAAAGCTTCAAAGTGGATCATTGTACTCCATTGAGTGTTCTTAGAAGTCTGACTTGCTAGTTTAGCTTTCGTATAACGTTTCGTTAGATAAAGATGCGAATAGACCAAGTTATCTTTCAAATTGCAGAAGAACGTGAAAAGCATATCTATGGAGAGAGTTGAGCAATTCCAAAGCTTCAAAGTGGACCGTTATACTCCACTGAGTGTTCTTAGAAGTGTAACTAGCTGGTTTAGCTTTCGTACAATGTTTCGTTAGATAAAGATGCGAATAGACCAAGTTATGTTTCAAATTGCACAAAAACGAGTAAAGCACATCTATTGAGAGAGTTGAGCAATTCCAAAGCATCAAAGTGGACCGTTGCACTCGATTTAATTTTCTTAGAAGTGTAAAATGCTAATTTAGCTTTCGTACAAGGTTTCAATGGATAAAGAAGCGAATAGACCGATTTATGTTTCAAATTGCATAAAAACGTGAAAAGCACGTCTATGGAGAGAGTTGAGCAAATCCAAAGCTTCAAAGTGGACCGTTGTACTCCATTGAGTGTTCATAAAAGTCTAACTTGCTAGTTTAGCTTTCGTATAACGTTTCGTTAGATAAAGATGCTAATAGACCAAGTTATCTTTCAAATTGCACAAAAACGTGAAAAGCACGTCTATAGAGAGAGTTGAGCAATTCCAAAGCTTCAAAGTGGACCGTTATACTCCATTGAGTGTTCTTAGAAGTGTAACTAGCTGGTTTAGCTTTCATACAACGTTTCGTTAGATAAGGATGCCAGACGAAGTTATGTTTCAAATTGCACAAAAACGTGAAAAACACGTCTATGGAGAGAGTTGAGCAATTCCAAAGCTTCAAAGTGGACCGTTGTACTCCAGTTATTGTTCTAAGAAGTCTAACTTGCTAATTTAGCTTTCGTATAGGGTTTCAATGGATGAATAAGCGAATAGACCGAGTTATGTTTTAAATTGCACAAAAACGTGAAAAGTACGTCTATGGAGAGTGTTGAGCAATTCCGAAGCTTCAAAGTGGACCGTTGTACTCCATTTATTGCCCTTAGAAGTCTAACTTGCTAATTTAGCTTTCGTACAAGGTTTCAATGGATAAAGAAGCGAATAGACCGAGGTATGTTTCAAATTGCACAAAAACGTAAAAAGCACGTCTATGGAGAGAGTTGAGCAATTCCAAAGCTTCAAAGTGGATCATTGTACTCCATTGAGTGTTCTTAGAAGTCTGACTTGCTAGTTTAGCTTTCGTATAACGTTTCGTTAGATAAAGCTGCGAATAGACCAAGTTATCTTTCAAATTGCACAAGAACATGAAAAGCACATCTATGGAGAG
Organism: Tripterygium wilfordii; assembly: GCF_013401445.1. Lineage (NCBI taxonomy): Eukaryota > Viridiplantae > Streptophyta > Magnoliopsida > Celastrales > Celastraceae > Tripterygium > Tripterygium wilfordii. The sequence continues at coordinate 11,036,481 of NC_052252.1, read as the reverse complement.
AGTTGAGCAATTCCAAAGCTTCAAAGTGGACCGTTATACTCCATTGAGTGTTCTTAGAAGTGTAACTAGCTGGTTTAGCTTTCGTACAACGTTTCGTTAGATAATGATGCGAATAGACCAAGTTATATTTCAAATTGGACAAAAACGAGAAAAGCACATCTATGGAGAGAGTTGAGCAATTCCAAAGCTTCAAAGTGGACCGTTGTACTCCAGTTATTGTTCTAAGAAGTCTAACTTGCTAATTTAGCTTTCGTACAGGGTTTCAATGGATAAAGAAGCGAATAGACCGAGTTATGTTTCAAATTGCACAAAAACGTGAAAAGCACGTCTATGGAGAGAGTTGAGCAATTCCAAATCTTCAAAGTGGACCGTTGTACTCCATTTATTGCCCTTAGAAGTCTAACTTGCTAATTTAGCTTTCGTACAAGGTTTCAATGGATAAAGAAGCGAATAGACCGAGTTATGTTTCAAATTGCACAAAAACGTGAAAAGCACGTCTATGGAGAGAGTTGAGCAATTCCAAAGCTTCAAAGTGGACCATTGTACTCCATTGAGTGTTCTTAGAAGTCTAACTTGCTAGTTTAGCTTTCGTATAACGTTTCGTTAGATAAAGATGCGAATAGACCAAGTTATCTTTCAAATTGCAAAAACGTGAAAAGCATATCTATGGAGAGAGTTGAGCAATTCCAAAGCTTCAAAGTGGACCGTTGTACTCCATTGAGTGTTCTTAGAAGTGTAACTAGCTGTTTAGCTTTCGTACAAGGTTTCGTTAGATAAAGAGCGAATAGACCAAGTTATGTTTCAAATTGCACAAAAACGTGAAAAGCACGTCTATGGAGAGAGTTGAGCAATTCCAAAGCATCAAAGTGGACCGTTGCACTCATTTATTTTCTTAGAAGTAATGCTAATTTAGCTTTCGTACAAGGTTTCAATGGATAAAGAAGCGAATAGACCGAGTTATGTTTCAAATTGCAAAAAACGTGAAAAGCACGTCTATGGAGAGAGTTGAGCAATTCCAAAGCTTCAAAGTGGACCGTTGTACTCCATTGAGTGTTCTTAGAAGTCTAACTTGCTATTTAGCTTTCGTATAACGTTTCGTTAGATAAAGATGCGAATAGACCAAGTTATTTCAAATTGCACAAAAACGTGAAAAGCACGTCTATGGAGAGAGTTGAGCAATTCCAAAGCTTCAAAGTGGACCGTTATACTCCATTGAGTGTTCTTAGAAGTGTAACTGCTGTTTAGCTTTCGTACAACGTTTCGTTAGATAAAGAGCGGACCGAAGTTATGTTTCAAATTGCACAAAAACGTGAAAAGCACGTCTATGGAGAGAGTTGAGCAATTCCAAAGCTTCAAAGTGGACCGTTGTACTCCATTATTGTTCTTAGAAGTCTAACTTGCTAATTTAGCTTTCGTAAGGTTTCAATGGATAAAAGCGAATAGACCGAGTTATGTTTCAAATTGCACAAAAACGTGAAAAGCACGTCTATGGAGAGAGTTGAGCAATTCCAAAGCTTCAAAGTGGACCGTTGTACTCCATTTATTGCCTTAGAAGTCTAACTTGCTAATTTAGCTTTCGTACAAGGTTTCAATGGATAAAGAAGCGAATAGACCGAGTTATGTTTCAAATTGCACAAAAACGTGAAAAGCACGTCTATGGAGAGAGTTGAGCAATTCCAAAGCTTCAAAGTGGACCATTGTACTCCATTAGTTCTTAGAAGTCTAACTTGCTATTTAGCTTTCGTAACGTTTCGTTAGATAAAGGCGAATAGACCAAGTTATGTTTCAAATTGCACAAACGTGAAAAGCACATCTATGGAGAGAGTTGAGCAATTCCAAAGCTTCAAAGTGGACCGTTATACTCCATTGAGTGTTCTTAGAAGTGTAACTGCTTTAGCTTTCGTACAACGTTTCGTTAGATAAAGATGCGAATAGACCAAGTTATATTTCAAATTGCACAAAAACGAGAAAAGCACATCTATGGAGAGAGTTGAGCAATTCCAAAGCTTCAAAGTGGACCGTTGTACTCCATTATTGTTCTAGAAGTCTAACTTGCTAATTTAGCTTTCGTACGTACAAGGTTTCAATGGATAAAGAAGCGAATAGACCGAGTTATGTTTCAAATTGCACAAAAACGTGAAAAGCACGTCTATGGAGAGAGTTGAGCAATTCCAAAGCTTCAAAGTGGACCGTTGTACTCCATTTATTGCTTAGAAGTCTAACTTGCTAATTTAGCTTTCGTACAAGGTTTCAATGGATAAAGAAGCGAATAGACCGAGTTATGTTTCAAATTGCACAAAAACGTGAAAAGCACGTCTATGGAGAGAGTTGAGCAATTCCAAAGCTTCAAAGTGGACCGTTGTACTCCATTAGTGTTCTTAGAAGTCTAACTTGCTATTTAGCTTTCGTACAACGTTTCGTTAGATAAAGAAGCGAATAGACCAAGTTATGTTTCAAATTGCAAAAACGTGAAAAGCATCTATGGAGAGAGTTGAGCAATTCCAAAGCTTCAAAGTGGACCGTTATACTCCATTGAGTGTTCTTAGAAGTGTAACTGCTGTTTAGCTTTCGTACAAGGTTTCGTTAGATAAAGATGCGAATAGACCAAGTTATGTTTCAAATTGCACAAAAACGAGTAAAGCAATCTATGGAGAGAGTTGAGCAATTCCAAAGCTTCAAAGTGGACCGTTGCACTCCATTTATTTTCTTAGAAGTGTAATGCTAATTTAGCTTTCGTACAAGGTTTCAATGGATAAAGAAGCGAATAGACCGAGTTATGTTTCAAATTGCAAAAACGTGAAAAGCACGTCTATGGAGAGAGTTGAGCAATTCCAAAGCTTCAAAGTGGACCGTTGTACTCCATTGAGTGTTCTTAGAAGTCTAACTTGCTAGTTTATTTTTCGTAAACGTTTCGTTAGATAAAGAGCGAATAGACCGAGTTATCTTTCAAATTGCACAAAAACGTGAAAAGCACGTCTATGGAGAGAGTTGAGCAATTCCAAAGCTTCAAAGTGGACCGTTATACTCCATTAGTGTTCTTAGAAGTCTACTGTTTAGCTTTCGTACAAGGTTTCGTTAGATAAAGAGCGAATAGACCGAGTTATGTTTCAAATTGCACAAAAACGTGAAAAGCACGTCTATGGAGAGAGTTGAGCAATTCCAAAGCTTCAAAGTGGACCGTTGTACTCCATTATTGTTCTAGAAGTCTAACTTGCTAATTTAGCTTTCGTAAGGTTTCAATGGATAAGAAGCGAATAGACCGAGTTATGTTTCAAATTGCACAAAAACGTGAAAAGCACGTCTATGGAGAGAGTTGAGCAATTCCAAAGCTTCAAAGTGGACCGTTGTACTCCATTTATTGCCTTAGAAGTCTAACTTGCTAATTTAGCTTTCGTACAAGGTTTCAATGGATAAAGAAGCGAATAGACCGAGTTATGTTTCAAATTGCACAAAAACGTGAAAAGCACGTCTATGGAGAGAGTTGAGCAATTCCAAAGCTTCAAAGTGGACCGTTGTACTCCATTAGTGTTCTTAGAAGTCTAACTTGCTATTTAGCTTTCGTATAACGTTTCGTTAGATAAAGGCGAATAGACCAAGTTATTTTCAAATTGCACAAAACGTGAAAAGCACGTCTATGGAGAGAGTTGAGCAATTCCAAAGCTTCAAAGTGGACCGTTTACTCCATTGAGTGTTCTTAGAAGTCTAACTGCTGGTTTAGCTTTCGTACAACGTTTCGTTAGATAAAGAGCGAATAGACCGAGTTATTTCAAATTGCACAAAAACGTGAAAAGCACGTCTATGGAGAGAGTTGAGCAATTCCAAAGCTTCAAAGTGGACCGTTGTACTCCATTTATTGTTCTTAGAAGTCTAACTTGCTAATTTAGCTTTCGTAAGGTTCAATGGATAAAGAAGCGAATAGACCGAGTTATGTTTCAAATTGCACAAAAACGTGAAAAGCACGTCTATGGAGAGAGTTGAGCAATTCCAAAGCTTCAAAGTGGACCGTTGTACTCCATTTATTGTTCTTAGAAGTCTAACTTGCTAATTTAGCTTTCGTACAAGGTTTCAATGGATAAAGAAGCGAATAGACCGAGTTATGTTTCAAATTGCACAAAAACGTGAAAAGCACGTCTATGGAGAGAGTTGAGCAATTCCAAAGCTTCAAAGTGGACCATTGTACTCCATTAGTGTTCTTAGAAGTCTAACTTGCTATTTAGCTTTCGTATAACGTTTCGTTAGATAAAGAAGCGAATAGACCAAGTTATGTTTCAAATTGCACAAAACGTGAAAAGCACATCTATGGAGAGAGTTGAGCAATTCCAAAGCTTCAAAGTGGACCGTTGTACTCCATTGAGTGTTCTTAGAAGTCTAACTAATTTAGCTTTCGTACAACGTTTCGTTAGATAAAGAAGCGAATAGACCAAGTTATGTTTCAAATTGCACAAAAACGTGAAAAGCACATCTATGGAGAGAGTTGAGCAATTCCAAAGCTTCAAAGTGGACCGTTACTCCATTTATTGTTCTTAGAAGTCTAATGCTAATTTAGCTTTCGTACAAGGTTTCAATGGATAAAGAAGCGAATAGACCGAGTTATGTTTCAAATTGCACAAAAACGTGAAAAGCACGTCTATGGAGAGAGTTGAGCAATTCCAAAGCTTCAAAGTGGACCGTTGTACTCCATTTATTGCTTAGAAGTCTAACTTGCTAATTTAGCTTTCGTACAAGGTTTCAATGGATAAAGAAGCGAATAGACCGAGTTATGTTTCAAATTGCACAAAACGTGAAAAGCACGTCTATGGAGAGAGTTGAGCAATTCCAAAGCTTCAAAGTGGACGTTGTACTCCATTAGTGTTCTTAGAAGTCTAACTTGCTAATTTAGCTTTCGTACAACGTTTCAATGGATAAAGAGCGAATAGACCGAGTTATGTTTCAAATTGCACAAAAACGTGAAAAGCATCTATGGAGAGAGTTGAGCAATTCCAAAGCTTCAAAGTGGACCGTTGTACTCCATTGAGTTTTCTTAGAAGTGTAACTGCTTTAGCTTTCGTACAACGTTTCGTTAGATAAAGAAGCGAATAGACCGAGTTATGTTTCAAATTGCAAAAAACGTGAAAAGCACGTCTATGGAGAGAGTTGAGCAATTCCAAAGCTTCAAAGTGGACCGTTGTACTCCATTTGTTCTTAGAAGTCTAACTTGCTATTTAGCTTTCGTAACGTTTCATAGATAAAGAAGCGAATAGACCGAGTTATGTTTCAAATTGCACAAAACGTGAAAAGCACGTCTATGGAGAGAGTTGAGCAATTCCAAAGCTTCAAAGTGGACCGTTCGTACTCCATTTAGTGTCCTTTAGAAGTCTAGCTTGCTAATTTAGCTTTCGTACAAGGTTTCAATGGGATAAAGAAGCGAAATAGACCCTAGTTATGTTTCAAACTGCACAAAAAACGTGAAAAGCAACGTCTATGGAGAGAGTTGAGCAATTCCAAAGCTTCAAAGTGGACCGTTGTACTCCATTTAGTGTCCTTAGAAGTCTAGCTTGCTAATTAGCTTTGGTACAAGGTTTCAATGGATAAAGAAGCGAAGAGCCTAGTTATGTTTCAAACAGCACGAAAAACGTGAAAGCACGTCTATGGAGAGAGTTGAGCAATTCCAAGCTTCAAAGTGGACCGTTGTACTCCATTTAGTGTCCTTAGAAGTCTAGCTTGCTAATTAGCTTTCGTACAAGGTTTACAATGGATAAAGAAGCGAATAGACCTAGTTATGTGTCAACTGCACAAAAACGTGAAAAGCACGTCTATGGAGAGAGTTGAGCAATTCCAAAGCTTCAAAGTGGACCGTTGTACTCCATTTAGTGTCCTTAGAAGTCTAGCTTGCTAATTAGCTTTCGGTACAAGGTTTCAATGGATAAAGAAGCGAATAGGACCTAGTTATGTTTCAAACTGCACAAAACGTGAAAGCACGTCTATGGAAGAGTTGAGCCAATTCAAAGCTTCAAAGTGGACCGTTGTACTGCCATTTAGTGTCCTTAGAAGTCTAGCTTGCTAATTTAGCTTTCGTACAAGGTTTCAATGGATAAGAAGCGAATAGACCTAGTTATGTTTCAAACTGCACAAAAAACGTGAAAAGCACGTCTATGGAGAGAGTTTGAGCAATTCCAAGCTTCAAAGTGGACCGTCGTACTCCATTTAGTGTTCTTAGAAGTCTAGCTTGCTAATTTAGCTTTCGTACAAGGTTTCAATGGATAAAGAAGCGAATAGACCGAGTTATGTTTCAAACTGCACAAAAAGGTGAAAAGCACGTCCTATGGAGAGAGTTGAGCAATTCCAAAGCTTCAAAGTGGACCGTTGTACTCCATTTAGTGTCCTTAGAAGTCTAGCGTGCTAATTTAGCTTCGGTACAAGGTTTCAATGGATAAAGAATCGAATAGACCTAGTTATGTTTCAAACTGCACAAAAACGTGAAAAGCACGTCTAATGGAGAGAGTTGAGCAATTCCAAAGCTTCAAAGTGGACCGTTGGTACTCCATTTAGTGTCCTTAGAAGTCTAGCTTGCTAATTTAGCTTTTTCGGTACAAGGTTTCAATGGATAAAGAAGTCGAATAGACCTAGTTATGTTTCAAACTAGCACAAAAACGTGAAAAGCACGTCTATGGAGAGAGTTGAGCAATTCCCAAAAGCTTCAAAGTGGACCGTTGTACTCCATTTAGTGTCCTTAGAAGTCTAGCTTGCTAATTTAGCTTTCGTACAAGGTTTCAATGGATAAAGAAGCGAATAGACCTAGTTATGTTTCAAACTGCACAAAACGTGAAAAGCACGTCTATGGAGAGAGTTGAGCAATTCCAAAGCTTCAAAGTGGAACCGTTTGTACTCCATTTAGTGTCCTTAGAAGTCTAGCTTGCTAATTTAGCTTTCGTACAAGGTTTCAAATGGATAAAGAAGCGAATAGACCTAGTTATGTTTCAACATGCACAAAAACGTGAAAAGCACGTCTTATGGAGAGAGTTGAGCAATTCCAAAGCTTCAAAGTGGAACCGTCGTACTCCATTTAGTGTTCCTTAGAAGTCTAACTTGCTATTAGCTTTCGTACAAGGTTTCAAATGGATAAAGAAAGCGAATAGACCGAGTTATGTTTCAAACTGGCAACAAAAAGGTGAAAAGCACGTCCATGGGAGAGAGTTGAGCAATTCAAGCTTCAAAGTGGAACCGTTGTACTCCATTTAGTGTCTTAGAAGTCTAGCTTGCTAATTTAGCTTTCGTACAAGTTTCAATGGATAAAGAAGCGATAGGACCTAGTTATGTTTCCAAACATGCACAAGAAACGTGAAAAGCACGTCTATGGAGAGAGTTGAGCAATTCCAAAGCTTCAAAGTGGACCGTTGTACTCCATTTAGGGTCCTTAGAAGTCTAGCTTGCTAATTTAGCTTTCGTACAAGGGTTTCAATGGATAAAGAAGCGAAATAGGACCTAGTTATGTTTCAAACGGCACAAAACGTGAAAAGCACGTCTATGGAGAGAGTTGAGCAATTCCAAAAGCTTCAAAGTGGACCGTTGTACTCCATTTAGTGTCCTTAGAAGTCTAGCTTGCTAATTTAGCTTTCGTACAAGGTTTCAATGGATAAAGAAGCGAAGTAGACCTAGTTATGTTTCAAACTGCACAAAAAAACGTGAAAAGCACGTCTATGGAGAGAGTTGAGCAATTCCAAAGCTTCAAAGTGGACCGTTGTACTCCATTTAGTTCTTAGAAGTCTAACTTGCTAATTTAGCTTTCGTAAGGTTTCAATGGAAAGAAGCGAATAGACCGAGTTATGTTTCAAATTGCACAAAAACGTGAAAAGCACGTCTATGGAGAGAGTTGAGCAATTCCAAAGCTTCAAAGTGGACCGTTGTACTCCATTTATTGTTCTTAGAAGTCTAACTTGCTAATTTAGCTTTCGTACAAGGTTTCAATGGATAAAGAAGCGAATAGACCGAGTTATGTTTCAAATTGCACAAAAACGTGAAAAGCACGTCTATGGAGAGAGTTGAGCAATTCCAAAGCTTCAAAGTGGACCGTTGTACTCCATTTAGTGTTCTTAGAAGTCTAACTTGCTAATTTAGCTTTCGTACAAGGTTTCGATAAAGAAGCGAATAGACCGAGTTATGTTTCAAATTGCACAAAAACGTGAAAAGCACGTCTATGGAGAGAGTTGAGCAATTCCAAAGCTTCAAAGTGGACCGTTGTACTCCATTATTGTTCTTAGAAGTCTAACTGCTAATTTAGCTTTCGTACAAGGTTTCAATGGATAAAGAAGCGAATAGACCGAGTTATGTTTCAAATTGCACAAAAACGTGAAAAGCACGTCTATGGAGAGAGTTGAGCAATTCCAAAGCTTCAAAGTGGACCGTTGTACTCCATTTATGTTCTTAGAAGTCTAATGCTAATTTAGCTTTCGTACAAGGTTTCAATGGATAAAGAAGCGAATAGACCGAGTTATGTTTCAAATTGCACAAAAACGTGAAAAGCACGTCTATGGAGAGAGTTGAGCAATTCCAAAGCTTCAAAGTGGACCGTTGTACTCCATTAGTGTTCTTAGAAGTCTAACTTGCTAATTTAGCTTTCGTACAAGGTTTAGATAAAGAAGCGAATAGACCGAGTTATGTTTCAAATTGCACAAAAACGTGAAAAGCACGTCTATGGAGAGAGTTGAGCAATTCCAAAGCTTCAAAGTGGACCGTTGTACTCCATTGAGTGTTCTTAGAAGTGTAACTGCTTTAGCTTTCGTACAAGGTTTCGTTAGATAAGGAATAGACGAGTTATGTTTCAAATTGCACAAAAACGTGAAAAGCACGTCTATGGAGAGAGTTGAGCAATTCCAAAGCTTCAAAGTGGACCGTTGTACTCCATTTATTGTTCTTAGAAGTCTAACTTGCTAATTTAGCTTTCGTAAGGTTTCAATGGATAAAGAAGCGAATAGACCGAGTTATGTTTCAAATTGCACAAAAACGTGAAAAGCACGTCTATGGAGAGAGTTGAGCAATTCCAAAGCTTCAAAGTGGACCGTTGTACTCCATTTATTGTTCTTAGAAGTCTAACTTGCTAATTTAGCTTTCGTACAAGGTTTCAATGGATAAAGAAGCGAATAGACCGAGTTATGTTTCAAATTGCACAAAAACGTGAAAAGCACGTCTATGGAGAGAGTTGAGCAATTCCAAAGCTTCAAAGTGGACCGTTGTACTCCATTAGTGTTCTTAGAAGTCTAACTTGCTATTTAGCTTTCGTACAAGGTTTCAAGATAAAGAAGCGAATAGACCGAGTTATGTTTCAAATTGCACAAAAACGTGAAAAGCACGTCTATGGAGAGAGTTGAGCAATTCCAAAGCTTCAAAGTGGACCGTTGTACTCCATTATTGTTCTTAGAAGTCTAACTAATTTAGCTTTCGTACAAGGTTTCAATAGATAAAGAAGCGAATAGACCAAGTTATGTTTCAAATTGCACAAAAACGTGAAAAGCACGTCTATGGAGAGAGTTGAGCAATTCCAAAGCTTCAAAGTGGACCGTTGTACTCCATTATTGTTCTTAGAAGTCTAACTTGCTAATTTAGCTTTCGTAAGGTTTCAAATAAGATGAAGCGAATAGACCGAGTTATGTTTCAAATTGCACAAAAACGTGAAAAGCACGTCTATGGAGAGAGTTGAGCAATTCCAAAGCTTCAAAGTGGACCGTTGTACTCCATTTATTGTTCTTAGAAGTCTAACTTGCTAATTTAGCTTTCGTACAAGGTTTCAATGGATAAAGAAGCGAATAGACCGAGTTATGTTTCAAATTGCACAAAAACGTGAAAAGCACGTCTATGGAGAGAGTTGAGCAATTCCAAAGCTTCAAAGTGGACCGTTGTACTCCATTATTCTTAGAAGTCTAACTTGCTAATTTAGCTTTCGTACAACGTTTCAAGATAAAGAAGCGAATAGACCGAGTTATGTTTCAAATTGCACAAAAACGTGAAAAGCACGTCTATGGAGAGAGTTGAGCAATTCCAAAGCTTCAAAGTGGACCGTTTACTCCATTAGTGTTCTTAGAAGTCTAACTGCTAATTTAGCTTTCGTACAAGGTTTCAATGGATAAAGAAGCGAATAGACCGAGTTATGTTTCAAATTGCACAAAAACGTGAAAAGCATCTATGGAGAGAGTTGAGCAATTCCAAAGCTTCAAAGTGGACCGTTGTACTCCATTTATTGTTCTTAGAAGTCTAACTTGCTAATTTAGCTTTCGTAAGGTTTCAATGGATAAAGAAGCGAATAGACCGAGTTATGTTTCAAATTGCACAAAAACGTGAAAAGCACGTCTATGGAGAGAGTTGAGCAATTCCAAAGCTTCAAAGTGGACCGTTGTACTCCATTTATTGCTTAGAAGTCTAACTTGCTAATTTAGCTTTCGTACAAGGTTTCAATGGATAAAGAAGCGAATAGACCGAGTTATGTTTCAAATTGCACAAAAACGTGAAAAGCACGTCTATGGAGAGAGTTGAGCAATTCCAAAGCTTCAAAGTGGACCGTTGTACTCCATTAGTGTTCTTAGAAGTCTAACTTGCTAATTTAGCTTTCGTACAAGGTTTCAAGATAAAGAAGCGAATAGACCGAGTTATTTCAAATTGCACAAAAACGTGAAAAGCACGTCTATGGAGAGAGTTGAGCAATTCCAAAGCTTCAAAGTGGACCGTTGTACTCCATTGAGTTTCTTAGAAGTCTAACTGCTTTAGCTTTCGTACAATTCGTTAGATAAAGAAGCGAATAGACCGAGTTATGTTTCAAATTGCAAAAAACGTGAAAAGCACGTCTATGGAGAGAGTTGAGCAATTCCAAAGCTTCAAAGTGGACCGTTGTACTCCATTAGTGTTCTTAGAAGTCTAACTTGCTAATTTAGCTTTCGTACAACGTTTCAAGATAAAGGCGAATAGACCGAGTTATGTTTCAAATTGCACAAAAACGTGAAAAGCACGTCTATGGAGAGAGTTGAGCAATTCCAAAGCTTCAAAGTGGACCGTTGTACTCCATTGAGTGTTCTTAGAAGTCTACTGTTTAGCTTTCGTACAAGGTTTCGTTAGATAAAGATGCGAATAGAAGTTATATTTCAAATTGCACAAAAACGTGAAAAGCATCTATGGAGAGAGTTGAGCAATTCCAAAGCTTCAAAGTGGACCGTTGTACTCCATTTATTGTTCTTAGAAGTCTAATGCTAATTTAGCTTTCGTACAAGGTTTCAATGGATAAAGAAGCGAATAGACCGAGTTATGTTTCAAATTGCACAAAAACGTGAAAAGCACGTCTATGGAGAGAGTTGAGCAATTCCAAAGCTTCAAAGTGGACCGTTGTACTCCATTTATTGTTCTTAGAAGTCTAACTTGCTAATTTAGCTTTCGTACAGGTTTCAATGGATAAAGAAGCGAATAGACCGAGTTATGTTTCAAATTGCACAAAAACGTGAAAAGCACGTCTATGGAGAGAGTTGAGCAATTCCAAAGCTTCAAAGTGGACCGTTGTACTCCATTTATTTCTTAGAAGTCTAACTTGCTAATTTAGCTTTCGTACAAGGTTTCAATGGATAAAGAAGCGAATAGACCGAGTTATGTTTCAAATTGCACAAAAACGTGAAAAGCACGTCTATGGAGAGAGTTGAGCAATTCCAAAGCTTCAAAGTGGACCGTTTACTCCAATTGTTCTTAGAAGTCTAATGTTTAGCTTTCGTACAAGGTTTCAAGATAAAGAAGCGAATAGACCGAGTTATGTTTCAAATTGCACAAAAACGTGAAAAGCACGTCTATGGAGAGAGTTGAGCAATTCCAAAGCTTCAAAGTGGACCGTTGCACTCCATTTATTGTTCTTAGAAGTCTAATGCTAATTTAGCTTTCGTACAAGGTTTCAATGGATAAAGAAGCGAATAGACCGAGTTATGTTTCAAATTGCACAAAAACGTGAAAAGCACGTCTATGGAGAGAGTTGAGCAATTCCAAAGCTTCAAAGTGGACCGTTGTACTCCATTTATTGTTCTTAGAAGTCTAACTTGCTAATTTAGCTTTCGTACAAGGTTTCAATGGATAAAGAAGCGAATAGACCGAGTTATGTTTCAAATTGCACAAAAACGTGAAAAGCACGTCTATGGAGAGAGTTGAGCAATTCCAAAGCTTCAAAGTGGACCGTTGTACTCCATTTAGTGTTCTTAGAAGTCTAACTTGCTAATTTAGCTTTCGTATAAGGTTTCAATAGATAAAGAAGCGAATAGACCGAGTTATGTTTCAAATTGCAAAAACGTGAAAAGCATCTATGGAGAGAGTTGAGCAATTCCAAAGCTTCAAAGTGGACCGTTGTACTCCATTATTGTTCTTAGAAGTCTAACTTGCTTTAGCTTTCGTACAAGGTTTCAAGATAAAGAAGCGAATAGACCAAGTTATGTTTCAAATTGCACAAAAACGTGAAAAGCATCTATGGAGAGAGTTGAGCAATTCCAAAGCTTCAAAGTGGACCGTTGACTCCATTATTCTTAGAAGTCTAATGCTAATTTAGCTTTCGTACAAGGTTTCAATGGATAAAGAAGCGAATAGACCGAGTTATGTTTCAAATTGCACAAAAACGTGAAAAGCACGTCTATGGAGAGAGTTGAGCAATTCCAAAGCTTCAAAGTGGACCGTTGTACTCCATTAGTGTTCTTAGAAGTAACTGCTGTTTAGCTTTCGTACAAGGTTTCGTTAGATAAAGAGCGAATAGACCAAGTTATGTTTCAAATTGCACAAAAACGTGAAAAGCACGTCTATGGAGAGAGTTGAGCAATTCCAAAGCATCAAAGTGGACCGTTGCACTCCATTTATTTCTTAGAAGTCTAAAATGCTAATTTAGCTTTCGTACAAGGTTTCAATGGATAAAGAAGCGAATAGACCGAGTTATGTTTCAAATTGCAAAAAACGTGAAAAGCACGTCTATGGAGAGAGTTGAGCAATTCCAAAGCTTCAAAGTGGACCGTTGTACTCCATTAGTGTTCTTAGAAGTCTAACTTGCTAATTTAGCTTTCGTATAACGTTTCAAGATAAAGAAGCGAATAGACCGAGTTATGTTTCAAATTGCAAAAAACGTGAAAAGCACGTCTATGGAGAGAGTTGAGCAATTCCAAAGCTTCAAAGTGGATTGTACTCCATTAGTGTTCTTAGAAAACTTGCTAATTTAGCTTTCGTAACGTTTCGTTAGATAAAGGCGAATAGACCGAGTTATTTCAAATTGCACAAAAACGTGAAAAGCACGTCTATGGAGAGAGTTGAGCAATTCCAAAGCTTCAAAGTGGACCGTTGTACTCCATTGAGTGTTCTTAGAAGTGTAACTAATTTAGCTTTCGTACAACGTTTCGTTAGATAAAGAGCGAATAGACCAAGTTATTTCAAATTGCACAAAAACGTGACAAGCACGTCTATGGAGAGAGTTCAGCAATTCCAAAGCTTCAAAGTGGACCGTTGCACTCCATTTATTGTTCTTAGAAGTCTAAAATGCTAATTTAGCTTTCGTACAAGATTTCAATGGATAAAGAAGCGAATAGACCGAGTTATGTTTCAAATTGCACAAAAACGTGAAAAGCACGTCTATGGAGAGAGTTGAGCAATTCCAAAGCTTCAAAGTGGACCGTTGTACTCCATTTATTGTTCTAGAAGTCTAACTTGCTAATTTAGCTTTCGTACAGGTTTCAATGGATAAAGAAGCGAATAGACCGAGTTATGTTTCAAATTGCACAAAAAGGTGAAAAGGACGTCTATGGAGAGAGTTGAGCAATTCCAAAGCTTAAAAGTGGACCGTTGTACTCCATTTATTGCCCTTAGAAGTCTAACTTGCTAATTTAGCTTTCGTACAAGGTTTCAATGGATAAAGAAGCGAATAGACCGAGTTATGTTTCAAATTGCACAAAAACGTGAAAAGCACGTCTATGGAGAGAGTTGAGCAATTCCAAAGCTTCAAAGTGGACCGTTATACTCCATTGAGTGTTCTTAGAAGTAACTGCTGTTTAGCTTTCGTACAACGTTTCGTTAGATAAAGAGCGAATAGACCAAGTATATTTCAAATTGCACAAAAACGTGAAAAGCACGTCTATGGAGAGAGTTGAGCAATTCCAAAGCTTCAAAGTGGACCGTTGTACTCCATTTATTGTTCTTAGAAGTCTAATGCTAATTTAGCTTTCGTACAAGGTTTCAATGGATAAAGAAGCGAATAGACCGAGTTATGTTTCAAATTGCACAAAAACGTGAAAAGCACGTCTATGGAGAGAGTTGAGCAATTCCAAAGCTTCAAAGTGGACCGTTGTACTCCATTATTGTCTTAGAAGTCTAACTTGCTAATTTAGCTTTTGTACAGGGTTTCAATGGATAAAGAAGCGAATAGACCGAGTTATGTTTCAAATTGCACAAAAACGTGAAAAGCACGTCTATGGAGAGAGTTGAGCAATTCCAAAGCTTCAAAGTGGACCGTTGTACTCCATTTATTGTTCTAAGAAGTCTAACTTGCTAATTTAGCTTTCGTACAAGGTTTCAATGGATAAAGAAGCGAATAGACCGAGTTATGTTTCAAATTGCACAAAAACGTGAAAAGCACCTCTATGGAGAGAGTTGAGCAATTCCAAAGCTTCAAAGTGGACCGTTATACTCCATTGAGTGTTCTTAAAATTGTAACTAGCTAGTTTAGCTTTCGTACAACGTTTCGTTAGATAAAGAGCGAATAGACCAAGTTATGTTTCAAATTGCACAAAAACGAAAAGCACATCTATGGAGAGAGTTGAGCAATTCCAAAGCATCAAAGTGGACCGTTGCACTCCATTTATTGTTCTTAGAAGTCTAAAATGCTAATTTAGCTTTCGTACAAGGTTTCAATGGATAAAGAAGCGAATAGACCGAGTTATGTTTCAAATTGCACAAAAACGTGAAAAGCACGTCTATGGAGAGAGTTGAGCAATTCCAAAGCTTCAAAGTGGACCGTTGTACTCCATTTATTGCCCTTAGAAGTCTAACTTGCTAATTTAGCTTTCGTACAAGGTTTCAATGGATAAAGAAGCGAATAGACCGAGTTATGTTTCAAATTGCACAAAAACGTGAAAAGCACGTCTATGGAGAGAGTTGAGCAATTCCAAAGCTTCAAAGTGGACCGTTGTACTCCATTATTGTTCTTAGAAGTCTAACTTGCTAATTTAGCTTTCGTACAAGGTTTCAAGATAAAGAAGCGAATAGACCGAGTTATGTTTCAAATTGCACAAAAACGTGAAAAGCACGTCTATGGAGAGAGTTGAGCAATTCCAAAGCTTCAAAGTGGACCGTTGTACTCCATTTATTGTTCTTAGAAGTCTAACTTGCTAATTTAGCTTTCGTACAAGGTTTCAATGGATAAAGAAGCGAATAGACCGAGTTATGTTTCAAATTGCACAAAAACGTGAAAAGCACGTCTATGGAGAGAGTTGAGCAATTCCAAAGCTTCAAAGTGGACCGTTGTACTCCATTTATTGCCTTAGAAGTCTAACTTGCTAATTTAGCTTTCGTACAAGGTTTCAATGGATAAAGAAGCGAATAGACCGAGTTATGTTTCAAATTGCACAAAAACGTGAAAAGCACGTCTATGGAGAGAGTTAAGCAATTCCAAAGCTTCAAAGTGGACCATTGTACTCCATTGAGTGTTCTTAGAAGTCTGACTTGCTATTTAGCTTTCGTAACGTTTCGTTAGATAAAGAGCGAATAGACCAAGTTATTTCAAATTGCAAAAACGTGAAAAGCACATCTATGGAGAGAGTTGAGCAATTCCAAAGCTTCAAAGTGGACCGTTTTACTCCATTGAGTGTTCTTAGAAGTAACTGCTGTTTAGCTTTCGTACAAGGTTTCGTTAGATAAAGATGCGAATAGACCAAGTTATGTTTCAAATTGCACAAAAACGTGAAAAGCATCTATGGAGAGAGTTGAGCAATTCCAAAGCATCAAAGTGGACCGTTGCACTCCATTTATTGTTCTTAGAAGTCTAAATGCTAATTTAGCTTTCGTACAAGGTTTCAATGGATAAAGAAGCGAATAGACCGAGTTATGTTTCAAATTGCACAAAAACGTGAAAAGCACGTCTATGGAGAGAGTTGAGCAATTCCAAAGCTTCAAAGTGGACCGTTGTACTCCATTATTGTTCTTAGAAGTCTAACTGCTAATTTAGCTTTCGTACAAGGTTTCAAGATAAAGAGCGAATAGACCAAGTTATGTTTCAAATTGCACAAAAACGTGAAAAGCACGTCTATGGAGAGAGTTGAGCAATTCCAAAGCTTCAAAGTGGACCGTTGCACTCCATTTATTCTTAGAAGTCTAATGCTAATTTAGCTTTCGTACAAGGTTTCAATGGATAAAGAAGCGAATAGACCGAGTTATGTTTCAAATTGCACAAAAACGTGAAAAGCACGTCTATGGAGAGAGTTGAGCAATCCAAAGCTTCAAAGTGGACCGTTGTACTCCATTGATGTTCTTAGAAGTCTAACTTGCTATTTAGCTTTCGTACAACGTTTCGTTAGATAAAGATGCGAATAGACCGAGTTATGTTTCAAATTGCACAAAAACGTGAAAAGCACGTCTATGGAGAGAGTTGAGCAATTCCAAAGCTTCAAAGTGGACCGTTGTACTCCATTGAGTGTTCTTAGAAGTCTGACTTGCTATTTAGCTTTCGTAACGTTTCGTTAGATAAAGCTGCGAATAGACCAAGTTATATTTCAAATTGCAAAAACGTGAAAAGCACGTCTATGGAGAGAGTTGAGCAATTCCAAAGCTTCAAAGTGGACCGTTATACTCCATTAGTGTTCTTAGAAGTGTAACTGCTTTAGCTTTCGTACAACGTTTCGTTAGATAAAGAGCGAATAGACCAAGTATATTTCAAATTGCACAAAAACGTGAAAAGCACGTCTATGGAGAGAGTTGAGCAATTCCAAAGCTTCAAAGTGGACCGTTGTACTCCATTATTGTTCTTAGAAGTCTAATGCTAATTTAGCTTTCGTACAAGGTTTCAATGGAAAGAAGCGAATAGACCGAGTTATGTTTCAAATTGCACAAAAATGTGAAAAGCACGTCTATGGAGAGAGTTGAGCAATTCCAAAGCTTCAAAGTGGACCGTTTACTCCATTTATTGTTCTTAGAAGTCTAACTTGCTAATTTAGCTTTCGTACAAGGTTTCAATGGATAAAGAAGCGAATAGACCGAGTTATGTTTCAAATTGCACAAAAACGTGAAAAGCACGTCTATGGAGAGAGTTGAGCAATTCCAAAGCTTCAAAGTGGACCGTTGTACTCCATTTATTGCCCTTAGAAGTCTAACTTGCTAATTTAGCTTTCGTACAAGGTTTCAATGGATAGAGAAGCGAATAGACCGAGTTATGTTTCAAATTGCACAAAAACGTGAAAAGAACGTCTATGGAGGGAGTTGAGCAATTCCAAAGCTTCAAAGTGGACCGTTATACTCCATTGAGTGTTCTTAGAAGTAACTGCTAGTTTAGCTTTCGTACAACGTTTCGTTAGATAAAGATGCGAATAGACCAAGTTATATTTCAAATTGCACAAAAACGTGAAAAGCACATCTATGGAGAGAGTTGAGCAATTCCAAAGCATCAAAGTGGACCGTTGCACTCCATTTATTGTTCTTAGAAGTCTAAATGCTAATTTAGCTTTCGTACAAGGTTTCAATGGATAAAGAAGCGAATAGACCGAGTTATGTTTCAAATTGCACAAAAACGTGAAAAGCACGTCTATGGAGAGAGTTGAGCAATTCCAAAGCTTCAAAGTGGACCGTTGTACTCCATTTATTGCCCTTAGAAGTCTAACTTGCTAATTTAGCTTTCGTACAAGGTTTCAATGGATAAAGAAGCGAATAGACCGAGTTATGTTTCAAATTGCACAAAAACGTGAAAAGCACGTCTATGGAGAGAGTTGAGCAATTCCAAAGCTTCAAAGTGGACCGTTGTACTCCATTAGTGTTCTTAGAAGTCTGACTTGCTATTTAGCTTTCGTATAACGTTTCGTTAGATAAAGATGCGAATAGACCAAGTTATTTCAAATTGCAAAAAACGTGAAAAGCATCTATGGAGAGAGTTGAGCAATTCCAAAGCTTCAAAGTGGACCGTTATACTCCATTGAGTGTTCTTAGAAGTAACTGCTGTTTAGCTTTCGTACAAGTTTCGTTAGATAAAGATGCGAATAGACCAAGTTATGTTTCAAATTGCACAAAAACGAGAAAAGCATCTATGGAGAGAGTTGAGCAATTCCAAAGCATCAAAGTGGACCGTTGCACTCCATTTATTCTTAGAAGTCTAATGCTAATTTAGCTTTCGTACAAGGTTTCAATGGATAAAGAAGCGAATAGACCGAGTTATGTTTCAAATTGCACAAAAACGTGAAAAGCACGTCTATGGAGAGAGTTGAGCAATTCCAAAGCATCAAAGTGGACCGTTGCACTCCATTTATTTTCTTAGAAGTGTAAAATGCTAATTTAGCTTTCGTAAAGGTTTCAATGGATAAAGAAGCGAATAGACCGAGTTATGTTTCAAATTGCAAAAACGTGAAAAGCACGTCTATGGAGAGAGTTGAGCAATCCAAAGCTTCAAAGTGGACCGTTGTACTCCATTGAGTGTTCTTAGAAGTCTAACTTGCTAGTTTAGCTTTCGTATAACGTTTCGTTAGATAAAGATGCGAATAGACCAAGTTATCTTTCAAATTGCACAAAAACGTGAAAAGCACGTCTATGGAGAGAGTTGAGCAATTCCAAAGCTTCAAAGTGGACCGTATACTCCATTGAGTGTTCTTAGAAGTGTAACTGCTTTAGCTTTCGTACAACGTTTCGTTAGATAAAGATGCAGAATAGAAGTTATGTTTCAAATTGCACAAAAACGTGAAAAGCACGTCTATGGAGAGAGTTGAGCAATTCCAAAGCTTCAAAGTGGACCGTTGTACTCCATTTATTGTTCTAGAAGTCTAACTTGCTAATTTAGCTTTCGTAAGGTTTCAATGGATAAAGAAGCGAATAGACCGAGTTATGTTTCAAATTGCACAAAAACGTGAAAAGCACGTCTATGGAGAGAGTTGAGCAATTCCAAAGCTTCAAAGTGGACCGTTGTACTCCATTTATTGCTCTTAGAAGTCTAACTTGATAATTTAGCTTTCGTACAGGGTTTCAATGGATAAAGAAGCGAATAGACCGAGTTATGTTTCAAATTGCACAAAAACGTGAAAAGCACGTCTATGGAGAGAGTTGAGCAATTCCAAACATTCAAAGTGGACCGTTGTACTCCATTTATTGCTTAGAAGTCTAACTTGCTAATTTAGCTTTCGTACAAGGTTTCAATGGATAAAGAAGCGAATAGACCGAGTTATGTTTCAAATTGCACAAAAACGTGAAAAGCACTCTATGGAGAGAGTTGAGCAATTCCAAAGCTTCAAAGTGGACCGTTATACTCCATTGAGTGTCTTAAAGTAACTGCTAGTTTAGCTTTCGTACAACGTTTCGTTAGATAAAGATGCGAATAGACCAAGTTATATTTCAAATTGCACAAAAACGAGAAAAGCATCTATGGAGAGAGTTGAGCAATTCCAAAGCTTCAAAGTGGACCGTTGCACTCCATTTATTGTTCTTAGAAGTCAATGCTAATTTAGCTTTCGTACAAGGTTTCAATGGATAAAGAAGCGAATAGACCGAGTTATGTTTCAAATTGCACAAAAACGTGAAAAGCACGTCTATGGAGAGAGTTGAGCAATTCCAAAGCTTAAAATTGGACCGTTGTACTCCATTTATTGCCCTTAGAAGTCTAACTTGCTAATTTAGCTTTCGTACAAGGTTTCAATGGATAAAGAAGCGAATAGACCGAGTTATGTTTCAAATTGCACAAAAACGTGAAAAGCACGTCTATGGAGAGAGTTGAGCAATTCCAAAGCTTCAAAGTGGATCATTGTACTCCATTGAGTGTTCTTAGAAGTCTGACTTGCTAGTTTAGCTTTCGTATAACGTTTCGTTAGATAAAGATGCGAATAGACCAAGTTATCTTTCAAATTGCACAAAACGTGAAAAGCATCTATGGAGAGAGTTGAGCAATTCCAAAGCTTCAAAGTGGACCGTTATACTCCATTGAGTGTTCTTAGAAGTAACTAGCTGGTTTAGCTTTCGTACAAGTTTCGTTAGATAAAGATGCGAATAGACAAGTTATGTTTCAAATTGCACAAAAACGAGAAAAGCATCTATGGAGAGAGTTGAGCAATTCCAAAGCTTCAAAGTGGACCGTTGCACTCCATTTATTTCTTAGAAGTCTAAATGCTAATTTAGCTTTCGTACAAGGTTTCAATGGATAAAGAAGCGAATAGACCGAGTTATGTTTCAAATTGCACAAAAACGTGAAAAGCACGTCTATGGAGAGAGTTGAGCAATTCCAAAGCATCAAAGTGGACCGTTGCACTCCATTTATTTCTTAGAAGTGTAAAATGCTAATTTAGCTTTCGTACAAGGTTTCAATGGATAAAGAAGCGAATAGACCGAGTTATGTTTCAAATTGCAAAAAACGTGAAAAGCACGTCTATGGAGAGAGTTGAGCAATTCCAAAGCTTCAAAGTGGACCGTTGTACTCCATTGAGTGTTCTTAGAAGTCTAACTTGCTAGTTTAGCTTTCGTATAACGTTTCGTTAGATAAAGATGCGAATAGACCAAGTTATGTTTCAAATTGCACAAAAACGTGAAAAGCACGTCTATGGAGAGAGTTGAGCAATTCCAAAGCTTCAAAGTGGACCGTTATACTCCATTGAGTGTTCTTAGAAGTGTAACTAGCTGGTTTAGCTTTCGTACAACGTTTCGTTAGATAAGGATGAGACGAAGTTATGTTTCAAATTGCACAAAAACGTGAAAAGCACGTCTATGGAGAGAGTTGAGCAATTCCAAAGCTTCAAAGTGGACCGTTGTACTCCATTATTGTTCTAGAAGTCTAACTTGCTAATTTAGCTTTCGTAGGGTTTCAATGGATAAAGAAGCGAATAGACCGAGTTATGTTTCAAATTGCATAAAAACGTGAAAAGCACGTCTATGGAGAGAGTTGAGCAATTCCAAAACTTCAAAGTGGACCGTTGTACTCCATTTATTGTTCTTAGAAGTCTAACTTTAATTTAGCTTTCGTACAAGGTTTCATGGATAAAGAAGCGAATAGACCGAGTTATGTTTCAAATTGCACAAAAACGTAAAAAGCACGTCTATGGAGAGAGTTGAGCAATTCCAAAGCTTCAAAGTGGACCATTGTACTCCATTGAGTGTTCTTAGAAGTCTTGCTTAGTTTAGCTTTCGTATAACGTTTCGTTAGATAAAGCTGCGAATAGACCAAGTTATGTTTCAAATTGCACAAAAACGAAAAGCACGTCTATGGAGAGAGTTGAGCAATTCCAAAGCATCAAAGTGGACCGTTGCACTCGATTTAATTTTCTTAGAAGTCTAAAATGCTAATTTAGCTTTCGTACAAGGTTTCAATGGATAAAAAGCGAATAGACCGAGTTATCTTTCAAATTGCACAAACGTGAAAAGCATCTATGGAGAGAGTTGAGCAATTCCAAAGCTTCAAAGTGGACCGTTATACTCCATTGAGTGTTCTTAGAAGTGTAACTGCTGGTTTAGCTTTCGTACAACGTTTCGTTAGATAAGATGCGAATAGACCAAGTTATATTTCAAATTGCACAAAAACGAGAAAAGCACATCTATGGAGAGAGTTGAGCAATTCCAAAGCATCAAAGCGGACCATTGCACTCCATTTATTGTTCTTAGAAGTCTGACTTGCTAGTTTAGCTTTCGATAACGTTTCGTTAGATAAAGCTGCGAATAGACCAAGTTATTTCAAATTGCACAAAAACGTGAAAAGCACCTCTATGGAAAGAGTTGAGCAATTCCAAAGCTTCAAAGTGGACCGTTATACTCCATTGAGTGTTCTTAGAAGTGTAACTAGCTGGTTTAGCTTTCGTACAATGTTTCGTTAGATAAAGATACGAATAGACCAAGTTATGTTTTAAATTGCACAAAAACGAGAAAAGCACGTCTATAGAGAGAGTTGAGCAATTCCAAAGCATCAAAGTGGACCGTTGCACTCCATTTATTGTTCTTAGAAGTCTAAAATGCTAATTTAGCTTTCGTACAAGGTTTCAATGGATAAAGAAGCGAATAGACCGAGTTATGTTTCAAATTGCACAAAAACGTGAAAAGCACGTCTATGGAGAGAGTTGAGCAAATCCAAAGCTTCAAAGTGGACCGTTGTACTCCATTGAGTGTTCATAAAAGTCTAACTTGCTAGTTTAGCTTTCGTATAACGTTTCGTTAGATAAAGATGCGAATAGACCAAGTTATCTTTCAAATTGCACAAAAACGTGAAAAGCACGTCTATAGAGAGAGTTGAGCAATTCCAAAGCTTCAAAGTGGACCGTTATACTCCATTGAGTGTTCTTAGAAGTGTAACTAGCTGGTTTAGCTTTCATACAACGTTTCGTTAGATAAGGATGCCAGACGAAGTTATGTTTCAAATTGCACAAACACGTGAAAAGCACGTCTATGGAGAGAGTTGAGCAATTCCAAAGCTTCAAATGGACCGTTTTGTCCTCCATTTTAGTGTCCTTAGAAGTCTAACTTGCTAATTTAGCTTTCGTACAAGGTTTCAATGGATAGAGAGCGAATAGACCTAGAGTTATGTTTCAAACTGTGCACAAAAACGTGAAAAGCACGTCTTACATGGAGAGAGTTTGAGGCAATTCCAAAGCTTCAAAGTGGACCGTTGTACTCCATTTAGTGTCCTTAGAAGTCTAGCTTGCTAATTAGCTTTCGTACAGGGTTTCAATGGATAAACGAAGCGAATAGACCTAGTTATGTTTCAAACTGCACAGAAAAACGTGAAAAGCACGTCTATGGAGAGAGTTGAGCAATTCCAAAGCTTCAAAGTGGACCGTGGTACTCCATTTATTGTCCTTAGAAGTCTATACTTGCTAATTTAGCTTTCGTACAAGGTTTCAATGGATAAAGAAGCGAATAGACCTAGTTATGTTTCAAATGCAACAAAACTTGAAAAGCACGTCTATGGAGAGAGTTGAGCAATTCCAAAGCTTCAAAGTGGATCATTGTACTCCATTGAGTGTTCTTAGAAGTCTGACTTGCTAGTTTAGCTTTCGTATAACGTTTCGTTAGATAAAGATGCGGATAGACCAAGTTATCTTTCAAATTGCAGAAGAACGTGAAAAGCATATCTATGGAGAGAGTTGAGCAATTCCAAAGCTTCAAAGTGGACCGTTATACTCCACTGAGTGTTCTTAGAAATGTAACTAGCTGGTTTAGCTTTCGTACAATGTTTCGTTAGATTAAGATGCGAATAAAACAAGTTATGTTTCAAATTGCACAAAAACGAGAAAAGTATATCTATGGAGAGAGTTGAGCAATTCCAAAGCATCAAAGTGGACCGTTGCACTCGATTTAATTTTCTTAGAAGTCTAAAATGCTAATTTATCTTTCGTACAAGGTTTCAATGGATAAAGAAGCGAATAGACCGAGTTATGTTTCAAATTCCACAAAAACGTGAAAAGCACGTCTATGGAGAGAGTGGAGCAATTCCAAAGCATCAAAGTGGACCGTTGCACTCGATTTAATTTTCTTAGAAGTGTAAAATGCTAATTTAGCTTTCGTAGAAGGTTTCAATGGATAAAGAAGCAAATAGACCGATTTATGTTTCAAATTGCATAAAAACGTGAAAAGCACGTCTATGGAGAGAGTTGAGCAAATCCAAAGCTTCAAAGTGGACCGTTGTACTCCATTGAGTGTTCATAAAAGTCTAACTTGCTAGTTTAGCTTTCGTATAACGTTTCGTTAGATAAAGATGCGAATAGACCAATTTATCTTTCAAATTGCACAAAAACGTGAAAAGCACGTCTATAGAGAGAGTTGAGCAATTCCAAAGCTTCAAAGTGGACCGTTATACTCCATTGAGTGTTCTTAGAAGTGTAACTAGCTGGTTTAGCTTTCATACAACGTTTCGTTAGATAAGGATGCCAGACGAAGTTATGTTTTAAATTGCACAAAAACGTGAAAAGCACGTCTATGGAGAGAGTTGAGCAATTCCAAAGCTTCAAAGTGGACCGTTGTACTCCATTTATTGTTCTAAGAAGTCTAACTTGCTAATTTGGCTTTCGTATAGGGTTTCAATGGATGAAGAAGCGAATAGACCGAGTTATGTTTTAAATTGCACAAAAACGTGAAAAGCACGTCTATGGAGAGAGTTGAGCAATTCCAAAGCTTCAAAGTGGACCGTTGTACTCCATTTATTGCTCTTAGAAGTCTAACTTGATAATTTAGCTTTCGTACAAGGTTTCAATGGATAAAGAAGCGAATAGACCGAGGTATGTTTCAAATTGCACAAAAACGTAAAAAGCACGTCTATGGAGAGAGTTGAGCAATTCCAAAGCTTCAAAGTGGATCATTGTACTCCATTGAGTGTTCTTAGAAGTCTGACTTGCTAGTTTAGCTTTCGTATAACGTTTCATAGATAAGATGCGAATAGACCAGTTATGTTTCAAAATTGCACAAAAAACGAGAAAAGCACGTCTATGGAGAGAGTTGAGCAATTCCAAAGCATCAAAGTGGACCGTTGCACTCGATTTAATTTTCTTAGAAGTCTAAAATGCTAATTTAGCTTTCGTACAAGGTTTCAATGGATAAACAAGCGAATAGACCGAGTTATCTTTCAAATTGCACAAGAACGTGAAAAGCACATCTATGGAGAGAGTTGAGCAATTCCAAAGCTTCAAAGTGGACCGTTATACTCCATTGAGTGTTCTTAGAAGTGTAACTAGCTGGTTTAGCTTTCGTACAAACGTTTCAGTTGGATAATGATGCGAATAGACCAAGTTATATTTCAAATTGCACAAAAACGAGAAAAGCACATCTATGGAGAGAGTTGAGCAATTCCAAAGCATCAAAGCGGACCATTGCACTCCATTTATTGTTCTTAGAAGTCTGACTTGCTAGTTTAGCTTTCGGATAACGTTTCGTTAGATAAAGCTGCGAATAGACCAAGCTATATTTCAAATTGCACAAAAACGTGAAAAGCACCTCTATGGAAAGAGTTGAGCAATTCCAAAGCTTCAAAGTGGACCGTTATACTCCATTGAGTGTTCTTAGAAGTGTAACTAGCTGGTTTAGCTTTTGTACAATGTTTCGTTAGATAAAGATGCGAATAGACCAAGTTATGTTTCAAATTGCACAAAAACGAGAAAAGCACGTCTATGGAGAGAGTTGAGCAATTCCAAAGCATCAAAGTGGACCGTTGCACTCCATTTATTGTTCTTAGAAGTCTAAAATGCTAATTTAGCTTTCGTACAAGGTTTCAATGGATAAAGAA
The DNA here is from genome assembly GCF_013401445.1 of Tripterygium wilfordii. NCBI lineage: Eukaryota > Viridiplantae > Streptophyta > Magnoliopsida > Celastrales > Celastraceae > Tripterygium > Tripterygium wilfordii. Next base: position 11,011,088 of record NC_052252.1, on the reverse strand, counting down.
GCGAATAGACCGAGTTATGTTTCAAATTGCACAAAAACGTGAAAAGCACGTCTATGGAGAGAGTTGAGCAATTCCAAAGCTTCAAAGTGGACCGTTGTACTCCATTGAGTGTTCTTAGAAGTCTAACTTGCTAATTTAGCTTTCGTAAACGTTTCGTTAGATAAAGAGCGAATAGACCAAGTTATCTTTCAAATTGCACAAAAACGTGAAAAGCACGTCTATAGAGAGAGTTGAGCAATTCCAAAGCTTCAAAGTGGACCGTTATACTCCATTGAGTGTTCTTAGGAATGTACTAGCTGGTTTAGCTTTCATACAACGTTTCAGTTAGATAAGGAATGCGAATAGACCGAAGTTATGTTTCAAATTGCACAAACACGGTGAAAAGCACGTCTATGGAGAGAGTTGAGCAATTCCAAAGCTTCAAAGTGGACCGTTGTACTCCATTTATTGTTCTAAGAAGTCTAACTTGCTAATTTGGCTTTCGTATAGGGTTTCAATGGATGAAGAAGCGAATAGACCGAGTTATGTTTTAAATTGCACAAAAACGTGAAAAGCACGTCTATGGAGAGAGTTGAGCAATTCCAAAGCTTCAAAGTGGACCGTTGTACTCCATTTATTGCTCTTAGAAGTCTAACTTGCTAATTTAGCTTTCGTACAAGGTTTCAATGGATAAAGAAGCGAATAGACCGAGGTATGGTTTCAAATTGCACAAAACGTGAAAAAGCACGTCTATGGAGAGAGTTTGAGCAATTCCAAAGCTTCAAAGTGGATCATTGTACTCCATTGAGTGTTCTTAGAAGTCTGACTTGCTAGTTTAGCTTTCGTATAACGTTTCGTTAGATAAAGCTGCGAATAGACCAAGGTTATGTTCAAATTGCACAAAAACGCGAGAAAAGGCACGTCTATGGAGAGAGGTTGAGCAGTCCAAAGCATCAAAAGTGGACCGTTGCACTCGATTTAATTTTCTTAGAAGTCTAAAATGCTAATTTAGCTTTCGTACAAGGTTTCAATGGATAAAGAAGCGAATAGACCGAGTTATCTTTCAAATTGCACAAGAACGTGAAAAGCACATCTATGGAGAGAGTTGAGCAATTCCATAGCTTCAAAGTGGACCGTTATACTCCATTGAGTGTTCTTAGAAGAGTAACTAGCTGGTTTAGCTTTCGTACAACGTTTCGTTAGATAATGATGCGAATAGACCAAGTTACATTTCAAATTGCACAAAAACGAGAAAAGCACATCTATAGAGAGAGTTGAGCAATTCCAAAGCATCAAAGCGGACCGTTGCACTCCATTTATTGTTCTTAGAAGTCTGACTTGCTAGTTTAGCTTTCGGATAACGTTTCGTTAGATAAAGCTGCGAATAGACCAAGCTATATTTCAAATTGCACAAAAACGTGAAAAGCACCTCTATGGAGAGAGTTGAGCAATTCCGAAGCTTCAAATTGGACCATTATACTCCATTGAGTGTTCTTAGAAGTGTAACTAGCTGGTTTAGCTTTCGTACAACGTTTCGTTAGATAAAGATGTGAATAGACCAAGCTATATTTCAAATTGCACAAAAGGAGAAAAGCACATCTATGGAGAGGAGTTGAAGCAATTCCAAGCATCAAAGTGGACCGTTGCACTCCATTTATTGTTCTTAGAAGTCTAAAATGCTAATTTAGCTTTCGTACAAGGTTTCAATGGATAACGAAGCGAATAGACCGAGTTATCTTTCAAATTGCACAAGAACGTGAAAAGCACATCTATGGAGAGAGTTGAGCAATTCCAAAGCTTCAAAGTGGACCGTTATACTCCATTGAGTGTTCTTAGAAGTGTAACTAGCTGGTTTAGCTTTCGTACAAACGTTTCGTTAGATAATGATGCGAATAGACCAAGTTATATTTCAAATTGCACAAAAACGAGAAAAGCACATC